>NC_058405.1:5279480-5481717 GCF_002201575.2 Neomonachus schauinslandi
TTCGGATCCCTACTTTTGTATCTTTGGGGTAAATACCCAGTAGTGCAATTGCTGGATTGTATGGTAGCTCTATTTTCAACTTTTTGAGGAACCTCCATACTGTTTTTCAGAGTGGCTGCACCAGCTTGCATTCTCACCAACAGTGTAGGAGAGTTCCCCTTTCTCTGCATCCCCGCCAACATCTGGTGTTTCCTGGCTTGTTCATTTTAGCCATTCTGACTGGTGTGAGGTGATATCTTATTGAGGTTTTGATTTGGATTTCCCTGATGCCAAGCGATGTTGAGTACTTTCTCATGTGTCTGTTGGCCATTTGGATGTCTTTTTTGGAAAAATATCTGTTCATGTCTTCTGCCCATTTCTTGATTGGATCATTTGTTCTTTGGGTGTTGAGTTTAAGAAGTTCTTTATAGATTTTGGATACTATCCCTTTATCTGATATGTCATTCGCAAATATCTTCTCCCATTCTGTCTTCTGTCGGTTGTCTTTTGATTTTGTTGACTGTTTCTTTTGCTGTGCAAAAGCTTTTTATCTTGATGAAGTCCCAATAGTTCATTTTTGCCCTTGCTTCCCTTGCCTTTGGCAATGTTTCTAGGAAGAAGTTGGTGCGGCTGAGGTCGAAGAGGTTGCTGCCTGTGTTCTCCTTTAGGATTTTGATGGACTCCTGTCTCACATTGAGGTCTTTCAACCATTTGGAGTCTATTTTTGTGTGTGGTGTAAGGAAATGGTCCAGTTTCATTCTTCTGCATGTGGCTGTCCAATTTTCCCAACACCATTTGTTGAAGAGACTGTCTTTTTTCCACTGGACATTCTTTCCTGCTTTGTCAAAGATGAGTTGACCATAGAGTTGAGGGTCCATTTCTGGGCTCTCTATTCTGTTCCATTGACCTATGTGTCTGTTTTTGTGCCAGTACCATACTGTCTTGATGATGACAGCTTTGTAATAGAGCTGGAAGTCCGGAATTGTGATGCTGCCAGCTTTGCTTTTCTTTTTCAACGTTCCTCTGGCTATGCGGGGTCTTTTCGGGTTCCATACAAATTTTAGGATTATTTGTTCCATTTCTTTGAAAAAAGTTGATGGTATTTTGACAGGGATTGCCTTAAATGTGTAGATTGCTCTAGGTAGCATTGACATCTCCACAATATTTGTTCTTCCAATCCATGAGCATGGAACGTTTTTCCATTTCTTTGTGTCTTCCTCAGTTTCTTTCATGAGTATTTTATAGTTTTCTGAGTACAGATTTTTTGCCTCTTTGGTTAGATTTATTCCTAGGTATCTTACGCTTTGGGGTGCAATTGTAAGTGGGATTGACTCCTTAATTTCTCTTTCTTCTGTCTTGTTGTTGGTGTATAGGAATGCCACTGATTTCTGCAGATTGATTTTATATCCTGCCACTTTACTGAATTCCTGTATGAGTTCTAGCAGTTTTGGGGTGGAGTCTTTTGGGTTTTCCACATAAAGTATCATATCATCTACAAAGAGTGAGAGTTTGACTTCTTCTTTGCCGATTTGGATGCCTTTTATTTCTTGTTGTTGTCTGATTGCTGTGGCTAGGACTTCTAGTACTATGTTGAATAGCAGTGGTGATAGTGGACATCCCTGCCATGTTCCTGACCTTAGGGGGAAACTTTAGGCCATGTTTATCACTTAGTCTGTTGCTTTGGTAGACTATGACTTGAGAATGTTCCCTATGAGCTGTATGGGATCATTTGAGACGTCCTTCCTGAGCATGATTCCCTGGCAAACATTTCTCTCCAGACACAAAAGTGTCCCTTGCCCTCGAGGAGGGGGTGTGGGTGGATGTAGTTCAGCCAGGAGTTTGTCTCCTTACCCCATCCCCTCACCTGAGCCCAGAGTGAAACTCTAAACATACTTATTAAGAAACTCTTGCTTTATGCTGACTCGTTTTTATACATTTTCCACTTTGGGGGGATGGAGGTGGGCTTTGGAGTCCCTAAAATAACTTTTAATGGAGCGCCTGTTGTTTCTTTCCCAAATTATTGTTCAGCATCGTATAATTATTTATACCATTTAGGACACCTAGAAAAGCAATTACCTAATTCTTCTCTCTAGAGGAGAAGGCGAGGCCATCCTAAAAAAAGACTCCTAACCTTCTTCACAATACAGAATTTTTATGAAAAGAGACGACTATATTTACTTTTCATCATGGGCTTTGGTTTGAAAATCCTTTCGTACTTCGCATCCCCAGCACTAAAATTTTAGAAGATGTTTAAGGCTCAGAGGAGGAATCTTCCATTACATTTTGAAAGTCTCAGAGTTGGTGCATAAGAACTGTTGATGCGTCTGGCCAGAGAGGTGGTTATCACCCTGTGGAAGGTCCAGAGTCCTGAGCACTTTCATCCGTAACTACTACCTGATATTTATAAAAACCGCTTTCGTTACTTACTAGGCCTTTACATAAAAATCTGCAAAGGAAATATAGTTGAAGTAGCATTTAAGGAACCAGGATAAAAATGGATCCATTCCAGTTGGGTGATGCCAAGGAGGCCTACTGCAAAGAGAACGTGTATTTCCCGGAAGACTCCGGTATGCGATACCCCGTTGTCTCTGAGAGGGGACAGAGCCCTGCCCAAGATGGGCTCTACTAGGGCCAGGATGGGACTTGCTGTTCAGAAACCACTTGAATTTGAAAAATGGTGCAAAAGCAAAGTAGGAGGTGGAACGGAGAGCACAGTCTGGCCCATAAAAATACCTGCAACTTTCTGGAATTACCTAGCGGCATTCCCTAAGAGCAAAGAGGGAACTCTACTTTTTACAACCCACCCAGAAGTATGGAGAATGTGAGCATTCCTTATAATGGCACTTTACTGTTAGCACTTTTTATACACTCAACCTCCCCTAATGCTGAGAAAAGGAAATTAGAGCCAGGACTCACAAGACAGAAACTGCCATCCCTAGATTACGACTTGGTTTATGTCATAAATGTCCTCTATCAGATGATATCAGATGCTATATTATGTCGGATTGCACAAGTACCAAAAGCAGTTTGAAAAGCAATCTGCAACTGTCCCGAAGTATGGTTGGAAAACCATTCATTCTCCTTTCTTCTGAAACTCATCCTTCCAGCCTCTTTCTGACAGCATGGCAGCACAGCCCCCACCCGCCACCTCTGTCCCTGTGGCCCACATTCACACCCCCGAACCCGTAGTTTCCACATTGAAATTTAAGAAATCAGGGGTTCCCTCAGCTGTTGCATTTTTTTTCTAACGTATGCGTTTATGTGAAGACCTGTTCAAAAGACCTATAGGAGTACAAATTATTTGTATATTTTCCTGTCAAGTTTTAAGGAATTATAAACCCTTATGAATAAATTACTGATGGGGGCAGCCTGGGCAGCTCGGTTGGTTGGGCATCCGACACTTGATCGCAGCTCAGGTCTTGATCTCAGGGTTGTGAGTTCAGGCCCCCCATTGGGAGCATGGAGCCCACTTTAAATCAATCAATCAATCAATCATAAATAAATAAATAAATAACTGATGACAGCAAGTAAATGACTCTTAGCTGTCTAAACTTGTATCTGAATTTCACATGCATCCCATTTTACCCCCACGAAGGCACCTTTGATCAAAGAATAAAGTTTCATTTTGATCAAACTAATGCAAAGCTATGAATAAAAATTCAACACCAAACGGACATTGGCCAGGCACACATAGTTTGGTGCTGATGTCAGATTGATTTTGCCAACTCCCTCGTGATTTTATAAGTTTTTCTTAAAAGGCATTTTCAGATTAAACATAGCATACTTTTGAAGATGCAGGACTTGGAATCTGATAGAAAGTAGGTTTGAATTCTGGATTTTTAATTTACTTCCATTACTAATTATTATTTGCATGCAAATCATTACTCATAGTTACCTTCTAGGTGTGTGCTAAGAATTACCTGGGGAAGGGCGCCTGGGTGGCTCAGTTGGTTAAGCGACTGCCTTCGGCTCAGGTCATGATCCTGGAGTCCCGGGATTGAGTCCCACATCGGGCTCCCTGCTCAGCAGGGGGTCTGCTTCTCCCTCTGCCCTCTTCCCTCTCGTGCTCTCTGTCTCTCATTCTCTCTCTCAAATAAATAAATAAAATCTTTAAAAAAAAAAAAGAATTACCTGGGGAAAAAGTACGAACCGTGCTTAGAACAGGGTATGAAGTTGATAAATACTAGGTACTGTTCTTGCTCTTACTGGCAAGTGTTCATGAGCTCTTAGCGATGTTTAACTGCAAACCATTCACGTTTCGCAGTAAGACAGAGTTGACAAAATCTTCCCTGAATATTATTAACCCCAGAAACAGACAAACAGCAACCCTCCGTGCCTAAGATCTGGGAACTACCCGAATCACAGTGATCTGTACTGTAGATGGGTGCTTTTCTCTTTGTTTTATTTGGATTTAGATGCAGCTTGTTTCCTTATAATAGAAAAAGGTGTTTTTTCAATATTTATTTTCCTAAATAGCTATCAAAAACAAAGAGATAAATGAAGCCAGAATCGTTTCACATTTTATCAAGTTAACTAAACACTTAACACATGTTCATGTGGATCGTGCAGTACTTCTCAAAGGTCCAAGTTGTGGTTTTGATGGGGTTTCCTTCCCGGACTCCGAAACACACCAACGCATGTTAGTTCTGACCAAGGTTGGGTGTTTCTGGGCTTTGGGAGGATGAGGTTTTTAGTGCACTGGATGTGAGTCCTAAATGCAGTGCCCACTGCTTCTCGCTCTGTGCGCCTGGAGTTGAAGCTCTTGCTGGCCGACTCTGTCTGCACCGCCTGCTGGTCCTGGTGGCAGAGGACTCAGCGCCACCTAGTGTCCACTGGAAGCATAGGTAGACGGACTTCCTGCTCAGAACGGACTCCCCTCCCACACTGCAGTCAATGACTACAGGGGACCACACAGTTGATTATGTTTTGTTTTTTTCTTTTTTAACTTTCTGTGTCATTGGATTTCGAAGCTTCAGGTTCTGATGAGCTACATCGACTCAAACGCCGTGTTACCTTTTGCATTCTCTTAAAGGCTCACTCCAATAACGTTTTGCTCTACTGCAGACTTCTGTTGCTACGTTGTTATCACTTGCAGCTGTCATTGTGTAAAAGAGCTTTCTGGAAATGAGAGTTTCCTTATGATCCACTTGGCACCACAGCATGCTTCTCCCAGTACAGCATGTCCTGTATTAGAGACAGAACTCTTGTCATCCCTCCCGATTTTTTATTCTTCTCTTTTTTCAGATTGTCTACAAAGCCTGGCTGTGTTCCCAGTACTTTGAAGTCGCTCAGTTTAACTGCAGAAAGACAATTCCTTGCAAGCAATACTGTTTGGAGGTTCAGACGAGGTGTCCGTTTATATTGCCCGACAACGATGAAGTCATCTACGGGGGACTCTCCAGCTTCATCTGTACAGGTAGTGATGGTGGGAGTGGCTCCACAGCCTCTCCCCCTGCTCCACTTTCCTGGGGGCGCTGGCTGGCTTTGTTGTTTCCTTCTGCAGATGGATGTAACCTTGAAGATATGCCTGGTAGTTTTCCGTGCTTTCCTCATAGGTGCCCTGAAAGAACTTGGTCTGGAAAGGTCACATTATCTACAGAGTGCCTGTGACCCACAGGCATTAGCTTTGCAAAAGGATAATTCTGAGGGGAAAATGTTAGCAATCATGAGGTATGCTTGAATCTGACTTAGAGTAGTTGGATGCTGTGCGCATCTTTGCATTACATAAGAACAGAGGATGTGACAAGGCCAGTAAAATTATGCTGCTTCTTCACATGGGACTATTTTTCTGAGAAGTTTTGTGTTCCTTTATCTTAAATAAGTGTCGAGAACATAAAGAACTGTCTACCTAAGTTATTCGTGTTTGTGTGTGTGTGTGTGTGTGTTAGAGATGCACAATAAGGGCTGGATACAATTTTATATTATATTCCCAATTAACAGTGTTTACTTCTTTCAGCAAATGTCTCAGACTGGGCCAAACACCAATATCAGCATTCAGTTTCTGGATATTGATAAGCATTACATAATTTAGACACAGAATAAAATGTAAAGAACAAAAGTAATTTTTTTTTTTAATAAATGGTGAGTAGACAAGTGAGAACAAGACACTTGGCCATGGTGATGTGATGATCAGGGTTGTAGCTCTACAATACATCAGTACAAAAAGTGCTGTGTGGTCCTTGTTGCTAGATGGCTTCAGTTGCGGCAGGGTTAATTTTCAAGTTTTAAGGATAAAATGCTACCATACATATCGAGAAACATGAAAGGCTCCTTCATGCATTAGACTTTATGAAACCCCCTAAAAGGGTGCCATATTGAGATGCTCAACATGAGAGTTTATCAAATTAGTTCTAGATCACGTATTCATGTACCTATCCATTATCCATACTGTTCTAAGTGATAAGCTATCAAGAGACAGTTGACCAAATTTGTCCCTTAAGAATCTGCCTTAAGAACTGGATGACTATTTCCTGTGCTGCCCAGTCTTGTGGGAAGAACATCTAAGTGAAAGCTACGAGACGTGGACTTTTGTCCTATTTCTATTAAATACATTCTCTCTGAGCCATCAGGTAGCTCCTCATTAGTAAATTAGTAATAGGTAATACCCTGTAGGCACATTTGCTATGAAGATTATGGGTAAGAGAGAAGCACAAGATATGTCATCAAAAGGCAATAGCCATTGTACATAAGAAAGTGATTTGTAGAATGTAAATGGATTTACCAATCATTTTTGTTATTCACTGAATGCTGAGGCCATTTTTCCAGCTCCTCTCTGGTGGGAAGACATGGCAAGAGTGAGATAGAGAAGAGGGAAAGAGACAAAAAAGAAAGGGGAAGGAGGAAGGAAAGGAAGAAGGAGAGAAGGAAGGAAACAAATTAGTATCATCTCCCTTTGAATTTGAGCCGATATTCATCCGACACAGGCTGTTAATTTACTTGACATTCACAAAAAACTTTCCATAAATGGTCATTCAGATAAGGTCTTCAGCTCTTGACTGTGAGGTCAAGCAGGTGTCCATGATTTTAGGATTTCAGAGAAACTTGTGGCATTTCATGTAAAGGTTGTATGTTTGTTCATTCACATGCATACAGATTTTTTTTCCTAGAGAAGATCAGAAGCTTTCACCAGGTTCTCAAAGTAGACAATAACCTCAAAACCTCAAATGAAGGACTAGATCATTGTCTTGATCTTCTCCTGTACCTGCTCTTTAATCTGTGTGTGTGGATCTGATATAGGTTTGAATATTTGTCCCTCTTCCTTGTACACTTTCAAAGTCATCAGAAAGCTAAAGATGGGATATGATCTCTTTCCGCCCAACATGGGCAGAAAGTCCACCATATGTATATGTAATTTTTCAGGGTACAGTTGACACACAGTGTTACATTAGTTTCAGGTGTACAACATAGTGATTCAACAAGTTTATACATTATGCTCTGCTCACTGCAAGAGTAACTACCATCCATCACCATGCAACACTATTACAGTATCATTGACTATATTCTTATGCCTTATTCCTGTGACTTATTCATTTCATAACTGGAAGTATGTACCTCCCACTCTCCTTCGCCCATTTTGTTCATCCCCCCACACCCTTCCCCTCTGGCAACTATCAGTTTATTCTCTGTATTTATGGGTCTGTTTCTGCTTTTGTTTGTTTGTTTGGTTGGTTGGTTGGTTGGTTGGTTTTTTAGATTTCACATGTAAGTGAAATCATATGGTATTTGTCTTCCACCTTATAGTCTTAATTGTCTTTGAGTTTTGAAAATTCAGCTTTTTCATAGCCATGGCTATATCATTACAAGAAAGAGACAGGAAAAGGGAGGTGTGTCACTGAGTTCGGAGAAAATGCCATGGAGCCTAGAAGATTTTCGGGAACATCACTCAGTACCCAGAACCTAACTCCTCATTCACCACTCTCCCTTGAGCTCTTGTTCCTTTCACTACTCAGCTTCTCAAAAATGTGCAAAATAAATTCTGAAGGCATTTTATTTTGAAGTTCTACAAAATTTTTTGACAAAAAAGATACTAATCTTCAGATTGAGCTTCTTTTCTAAGGTGTGACCCAGGCCTTCTTGAAGAATTCTTATCTCTCTTGGTAACTAGCAGCCACCATTTCTCCCTCAGATGTCCCTTGAATTGTGCTGCTGGACCTGAACAAGAGAGATGTTTCTACTGAGGCCAGTCACTTGCTGGCTTGTCACTACTGAGGATGGTTCCAAACACGACCCCCAGAATAGCATCCTTCTGGGAAGAAGTTAGCCCAAAACACAGCTCCCAGGGACCAAGGGGCTTGTCACATTTCTAGAGAAACTAGGAAGACTTTTATAAGTATAGCGTTTATTCTCAAACATTGTCACACAATTTTTGGCTGCTCATCTCTTACAGATGGACATGAAGATCTAAATAAGTCACCTTTTAGATGGAGTGCATATGAATCATGTCAGGTGCCTTTATGCATTTTGAATGAAATGTCTTCAGTACTCAGGCAGGATTGGACTAAATATAGTAGAGAAATAGGATTTTTTTTTTCTAGTTTCCCAACTGGCTGCAGATAACCTAAGGCCCCCTGGGATGGCAGGCTCACAGCAACTCTGCATGTTCTCAAGCGGTCGTAGACCTGTAGGACTTCTTCCTTATTGAGATAGAACTGAACACAGTTCTATGAAAAGAAATTAACCAATAGGTTGGTCTTAATCTTGCCTTCAGTAATTCCTCTTTTTTGTTTTAATTTGATAATTTTCCCATTCTCTATAGTGAAAAATATATAATCATTTATCATCAAGAGTTGAATGAATAGATGGAGTGCCCTTCAAATTCCACATATTTTTTTTTAAAGATTTTATTTATTTATTCATGAGAGACAGAGAGAGAGAGAGAGAGGCAGAGGGAGAAGCAGGCTCCCAAGGAGCAGGGAGCCCGATGTGGGACCCGATCCCAGGACCCTGGGATCATGACCCGAGCCGAAGGCAGACGCTTAACCATCTGAGCCACCCAGGTGCCCCAAATTCCACATATTTTAATATGGAGGTTTCCCTACTATTGGAAATAAATCCAATTCACAAATTCCAGAAGAATAGAGAACCCTTCTAGAATCAGCCTCAAAAAAGGATTCAGTAAGCACATTCCTACAGATGGCTTATTGCCAGATGCTGTCTGAGGAAGGATCAATTTTGTTCAAGGTTCTTCTCCATGGTAACAAACCAGTGGTGTGGTGATGACTTTTCCATAGAGTCCTCTGCATCCAGCCTTTTAGGGATGTGGGATTATAGGACATTCAGTTCTTCCTCTCATAGATGCTTTTATTACCTATATACTGACACTCAGGATTCCTGTCATCTGCCCAAAAAGGGCATCTCAGCCCTTGGGTTCAGCTTTGGTGACAGTTATTAGATTCAATGTTTAGTGCATCATTGTTTATGATGTTTACACTACTTACCCATCTCCTAAATTTGAATGTTTTGAATTTTTTTGTTTTGATCACCTGTTACTTCATGTGTCTATGATCCTTAGTAAGCCCATCACTTACGAAAATAGCCAAAATATGCGAGAATGCATATCTACTGCTATTCAGTGTCTTTGACTGAGGATTTTGCAGAAGGTCATGGCCAAATGTTCTAACCACAAACGTAGACAACAGGAAGAGTGCCTCTGTGTATGTTTAATTTTGATTCTGTTTTAGGAGATAAAGGAAAGACACTTTGCCTGAGATTGCTCTTGGGTTTTTTTTTTTCTTTTAAAGAATAGAACAGACACATTACTGAAGGCGGATTTGAAAAATTAACTGGGGAAAAATTCTGACGTGCTGTCAGGGTGAAAGCTGTCTTTTAATGTTAGGCATTATTGAGCTAAAACTTTCCAAGGTGGGTTCTGTTCTTGAGCTCAGTTCACATAATGCACTGCTATTTTAGAAACCCCATTTCTTCATCTTCAAAGTGCAGGGGTGGAGTTGTTCGTAGATTCTAGATGTCAACCCATCACTGTGGTAATTATGCGGGTTTCCCCCTGCACCCTCCCTCGCCTCGCTCTAGCATACCCAGGAGAAATCCCTGATTGCTTACCTGTAACAGTGAACCAACATGAGGGAAACAGAAGTAACAGAGGATCACAGGCTGTGGGTGCTATGGTAACAAACATTACGAAAATTACTATTTGATTGATAGATAAAATAGAGTCGACAGGATTTGCTGCTCTATTTTTCATAAATTATTGGAAGAAAGAAAGTAAAGTTGGTCTGCTGGGGGTTACTGACAAAGGAGATAAAACATATTTTGAGAAATCTCTGTAAATTCTGCATTGCATTTTTGGGGGCTGTGACAAGAATAAGGTGATGTTTCTGTCTCTGGGGGGAACGCCGTGGTGCTGTTGCTGGTGATGGGGAGAGGGCTGATTAGACGTGATGGAGGACGCGCGCCCCCTGGTGGCGCCGCTGCGCTACTGCAGCCGGCGGTGGTCGCCTGCAGGCATGAGGAGGAGAGGGACCTCCGGAGAGAAAGAGGGGAGGAAATCCTTTGATGTGCATATTGTTCAAATTAAAGAGGAATTTTTT
Organism: Neomonachus schauinslandi; assembly: GCF_002201575.2. Lineage (NCBI taxonomy): Eukaryota > Metazoa > Chordata > Mammalia > Carnivora > Phocidae > Neomonachus > Neomonachus schauinslandi. The sequence continues at coordinate 5,290,007 of NC_058405.1, forward strand.
AATGTCTTATGTCTCATAATTCACATGAGAGCATTCACAACTGGGAAAGATTACTTCCAAAATCCACTTCTGACATGACTGGGAGCTGATAAAGATTTTTTTTTTTTAGTAACATAAAAGATTTTCTCATTAAAAGAAGTATGGTAGTGGAAAAACCAGCTGCCCATGGGTTTTAATTTGTACACCTGCACTGTCTTAAATTTCTGTATTTTCCTCAGTGTGTGAATATGTTTCACTGCTTCCTAGAACGTGGAGGAGGGGCAGTTCTGAGAACAGAATGACCAACTGACACTTTTGTTACAGCGCCATTTATTGTCACAGACCTTCTAATCAATATGTAAAAAAATAAGGCCAAAAGAGAAATTTGAGGGGAGATGGCATGACTAGAATAAAATAAGGAAAAATGAAATTGGGTTATTAAAAAATTCTACTTAAGTAGAATGTAGTAACTTTGTGTATTATGGACGTCTTCTTCCATTAAAACATGGTACTTTTTGAGGTTTATTCACCTTCACATATTCAGGTCTGAGTTCAGCTCTTCATCCTCAAGACTGTCTTTCCCGATGCCATTCCGACATATTCCCAACAGCTCAGGCTAGCCTCGAACAAAGGGATAATGTGGGGAACAGGCACTGAATAGCAGTTAGGATGTCTGGATTCTACCCATAACTGTGAATTTTGGAAAGTCATGCCCTCTAGAAGGTTTCCATGTCCTCATCTCTCCAAGTGGCTAACAGAATCCGGAGTTTAATGGGGACCATCTCTGGTCCATCATGGTCCTTGTGGAAAGTGCCGTTGCTCCAGAGCAAAAGCAAGACCACGCTCATTCCCACTGGGGCAGAAAGACACCTGGCTCCTGAATGATCCCAGGCGGAACTGTGGATAAAATCATCTAGTTCCCACCTTGCTGATAACGGGGATCATACCCTTCACAAGCCTGCTCACCGGGACCAACTCTGGGGGAATTCTAACAGAGCTCAAGGTGTCCTCCGTATTCCATCCATATGCCTCATCTGATCAAAGAGAAGAAGAACTGGAAGGGGTTAGACCAGGGAACGTCAAGGAACCAGGCGTGGAACCAGCCCCAAGAAGCATGCAGCCTGGGTTACGGTGAGCTCGGAGCTTGCTGCTCAGGAGAGCCAACAAGGGCCGCACCTGTGTCCATTTCCTGGCCTGCCATCGGGTAGGTGAGCCCTGCAGGTGGACTGAGCAGAAAGCTAGCCTCTCTGGTGCCACCTCCTAGGGAGGCTGCGAGTGACATCCACCCACAGTCGCCCCTTAACCTACAGCACAAGGGACGCTTCCTGTATCTGACAGTTACGTCTAGTCCTCTCTGAACCACCCAGGATGAAGGGCCACCCCCTGTTCAAGCCAGAGCTGTTGACTGCGACCCTAACAGAGGGGCGGTGCCGGCCACTGGGACGGCGAGTTGGTTAGTGTAGACTTAGGTGGAAGTTGAATCAAACTGTCAGAGATTCTCTCTAGAGCGAGAAGGGGGATGAAATACACGTCCTCGGGCAGGTTTCCCAGACCTGCGTGGGACTGATAAGACTCAGAAGTACTTAGAGCTGGCATGGTGGTGGGTACGGAGGTAAGGCAAGGGAGGAATGCAAAGTCTGAAACTTCAGTTAGGAAGGGTTGGGCAAAGAAGGATCTTCCAGAGCAAGCAAAATCTTATTTAATGAAGGTCTGTGTCCCTGCTTTGTCTGGATTCAACATCTCTGTGAATCAGCTGTATCCTCCTTGGAGCTGTTCTGGATACTGAGCTGCTTTAGACATTGCAAGTATCTTACAGGATTATGGAAGTCAGTCAATTTCAGAACCAGCCTGAATTACAGAAGTCATGCAGTCTGATAGAACACTGTTATTCCAGAAAGAAGAATAGACCCACATTCCCTGGCTGTTAGTTCAGTGTTTGTATTACTAGCGCAACAGGAAATGACCCGTCAGCCCATCCTGAGATTAGCCTGCAAGCTGTTGTTTTCTTCCCGCACAACAACTGGAGAGAGTGGGTCTGGAGGTGAAAGAGAGGACCGACCCCAACTCACAGCCTGTGTAACACGTCTTCAGCCGTTCAACACACACGCCCTCCTTCACGACATCACCTATCACATTAAAAATGAGCATTACAAGTGTTCTCTGCCCAGCCCATTTTTTTTCTGGTTGAAGGAAAGAGAACTGCCAAGCTCTTGTCTCTGGAAAATGTGCGGAGACGGCTAACTTTTTCAGATCAGGTAACAAGGTTTTTAGGTTGCATACACACAGACATGCACACGTGTTAGTGCGAAGGGTCATGACAAAGACCCAAAGTCTCTAAAATGTTCGTGTAAATATTGTCCATCTAAATGACCTTCTTCTACTTTGTGTTTGGTCATAAATGTATGTTTTGTCCTGTAAAGAAATAATACATTATATAAACTTTAAAAAGGAAAATGAATGAATTTTTCTCAATTTTGAACTCCTCTGGTTTTTTTTTTTCTTTTTTTGATGGTTTGGCTTGAAATTACCAGATGAGATGGTGATTGTTAATTGATAATAATATGATTATCAGGTAATCATAATGTCTACTCTTTAGGAAAATAATATTAGAACATGTCTTCAATGTACACTTTCTTCAAATTAGTATCATTTAGAAACTCAGTTTTATATTTATGAGGCAGTCACTGTTCAAAATAATTTTTAAATTTTCTTTGAAAATAATTTTCATCGGGGCGCCTAAGTGGCTCCAACTGTAAGCATCTGCCTTTGGCTCAGGTCATGATACCGGGGTCCTGCGATCGAGCCCCAGATCAGGCTCCCTGCTCAGTGGGGAGTCTGCTTCTCCCTCTGCCCCACCTCCCCACTCATGCTCTCTCTCAAATAAAATAAAATCTTTAAAAAAAAAAAAAAGAAAAGAATTTTCAGTCTACAACATTCTCTTTATGTTTTAGGAGATTTATCTGCATGTGTAAGTGCGTACACATCCACACATACACAGACATATAGCCATATATATATAATTAATTTATATATACAAGTCACATATGTATTTAAATATGCATATAAGTAAAAGAGCTAAATTTCACAAGTAATGCAGGTAATTATAAAAGGAAATATGTTTAAAAATCGACAGTCGGTTTTTAAGCATGGCTTTAAATTTAGCTTTAAAGCCAATTCCAAAAACAGGAGTGAGTCCAATTTAGGAAAGACAGCATGGATGGAATGTAATGTTTAACCTCCCCAAAGGAAAGCTTGAACATACAAAGCCCGGTTGAGAATAAAACTTCTAGGATGCTATTTAAGACAACGGTTTTATTGCCTTAATTACCCTGTTGGTTGCACTACCTTCCAGTCCTAAATGTGCCATATTGTCTCTTCATTAACCGGTGTGATGCTGCCCAAAGTCAAGCACAGAGTCTGAAAACCCTGGCTTCCCCACGACAGTCATTCCCTCTAGTGAGTGTAGGGTTCCGGGTACCCTTCATTAGCATTCCCTCCTTACTGAACATTTCATTATCAGAGGGGAAACAAAGCTTTGTTGGATTGACTTGGGACATTTCCATGATTCTGTCTTTCTTTGTGTATGTGGGCTTGGAAAGCCCCAAAAAGTCCAGCTCCCTCCTCCACCTTTGGGGACAAACATTGCAAAGGAAATTAAAATAATTTCAACCACAAGAGAAATAATTGTCCTGAGATAGCATCTACTTCTTCCTGCATCACGAATTCTTGCAGAGATCACTTAAAAATGTAGAGTCCCATTTTGAACGTGCAGAGCCAATGTGGAGTCTGATCTCTTCCAAGGTCTAATGTTACATGCACATAAGTTAAAGTCCACGTCTTTGCCAAACACACGGTGTGGTATAGGCCAGTTTTCAGGAACTGGATACAAAGCCACATTAGTTTTTCACCAGCTGTCCTTTCTCTTGCAATGTCCTTCTCTGTCTGCCGGGATGGTCGGTATTCATGGGCACTGCATCCTGCCCCACTCACCCCCCTGCTCTTCCATCTTGCAGTTTGACAGTAGAGTTGCTGCCCACTGCATCCATGGATAGGAGCAAAATCTTATGATCCCACTGATGATCACTGAGACTAAAGCAGCTAGGACATACACTTGAAATAAGTACATTGTATTTGCTTATTTTCAAATTGGTAATACGTGCACATGCACAATGTTTGAAAGATACGAAGGAGTGGAAATGAAGCCAAGTCCTTCCCCACTCCACCTGGCAACACAGTTGTCGGCTAGAAATGTATCATTATCCAACCAGTTCCAAATCGATGGCTTTTTAAAAAAAAATTTTTTAAGATTTTATTTAGGTAATTTCTAATCTGTTATTAAATCCAGTTTGGCAAGAGCTGTTTTTGGTGCTGTATCATTTCCTACACTTCTGATGTTATCTGTGGGGTAAATGCTGCACCAATAGGTGGAGGTGGGCTTGCTGGGTCAGCATTTGGAAGAAACTCACCATGTGGCCCATTCAGGGCAAGGATCACCCCTTTCTCAAAGTCCTGGTGCCCTTAGATGGTCCCTAAGCTCCTGCACCAGGTTAGATTCATCCCCTGTGACCCACTTACCCTGCCAGCCTCACTTGCCATCCCTTCTCCCATGGTGCCCCGCACTCTCAATGCCATCCAGCGAGAGCGTTGCCCCTGCCGGGCACGCCCTTCTCCATACCTTCACCTGGCTAACCCTTTGCATCTGTCATTCTCTTAGGAGGCCCCTGGCACCCTGAGTTTGGGCTGTGCGCTGTCTTGTAACCCCGCTGTGCTGGAGGGCACTTCCTCACGCAGGACCGGCCCATCCTCCCCACCTCACAGTGAACTGGATGGGGCCAGAACTTAATGTTGCTTCTGACCGTGTCCCCAGGGCCCACAAAAGTGCCTTACACAGAGTGCTCAGTAGATAACTACCTAATGGATGAATTAATGGGTAACAGCCCAAGGGGGTCTGTGGTGGTCCCCGTTGTAAGCAAGGAGAGGCCCTCTGAGGTGGGGAAGTGCCTCAGGAAGGCAGGGTGGTGTGAGGAATGTCCCGAGAGCCTGCAGGTGCCTTCTGCCTGTATCCCTCTGCCCGCGACATCACGAGGACGCACACAAAAGGGGACTGACAGTTAGGTGTACTTTAACAAAATATTCCCCCTGTGGAGACAAGAGAAAGTCAGCATTTCACTTTAAAGCGATCTGTTCCTTCATGTTCCATCCCCGCCATATGCATTATGAAGACTCGTGTTGAATGGAGTTCAGACCATCATCCCGCACCTCGCTTAGTCAGCACAGCCTGGAGCACTGAGACTTTACAAAAGCCTAGTAAATGATGTGATATCTCACCTTATGGGATTTACATTTTAAATGCCACCCCCCCATCAAACTGAGTGTCATAATTCTGTCTCTGGCCCCCTAAATTCATAGGTTAATGTCCTAACCCCCTAGTGCCTCAGAATGTGACCTTATTTGAAAGTAGGGTCCTTATGGAAGTAATCATGTTAAAATAAGGTCATTAGCCTGGGCCCTCATCCAATATTGATTAATGTATGCATTAGTTTGCTAGGACTGCCATAACAAAATGCCACTGACAGGGTGATCAAAACAACAGAAATTAACTTCTTTACAGTCCTGGAGCCTGGAGTCCAAAATCAAAGGGCTGGTGGGTTTGGTTCCTCCTGAGGTCTCCTGTTTGTCCACTTTCTTGCGGTGTCTTCACATTGTCTTCCCTTCGTATGTGCTCCTGGTGTCTCCCTCTGTGTCCAAATGTCCTCTTTCTCTAAGGATATTGGTCAGATCAGATTAAGAGCCCCCCCCACAAAGACCTCATTTTAAAATAATCACCCCTTTAAGGGGCCTATCTCCAAATATGACTACATTTTGTGGTACTGGAAATTAGGACTTCAACATACAATTTTAAGGGACAGAGTTGTCCCACAAGAGCAGGCTCATAAAATAGGGAAATTTGGACACACAGAGAGAAGACTCTGTGAAGAGGCACAGGGAGAAGACAGTCATCTGCAAACCAACCAGCCAACACCCTGACCTTGGACTCCCGGCACCCAGCCAGGAGACCAAACATCCCTGTTGTTCAAGTCCCCCTCTGTGGCACTGTGTCATGGCAGCTCCAAGCAATGACTAGCAATTTTGGAGTAAAACAGATACATTCAATATTGTTTGTTCAAGGATAGAATAATGTCTAAGTCTTATATGAAGACAAATTTTGTGTACTTCAAAAGTTCTGGAGGATTAGAGGAGAGGAAGCAATAAAAAGGAATTATAAAGGCAATGAGAGAGCTCAGCAGAGAGGATTTAGAGGATAATACTTATGTAGGGAGAGTAATAATGAAGAAAAGAGAGTATTAACCATTACAGATCATTTTTAATTGTAAGATAAAATTATTTTAGTAAATTTCATGAATCTCCTTTTGAGGGAGTTTAGAAGCACAAGTGGTTTGAAAGGCTGTAGAGTGTTCTGTGTCCATGTTTTCATGGTCCAACAATTAGAAGATTTTAAAGTCTGAATCTGAAATCTGTGGTTCTCAGGAAACTGCTGTTAGAGCACTTTTGTTTTAGAAAAATCTAGCCACTCTCTGTACTTTCTGTTCAATATTGCTGTGAACCTAAAACTGCTCTAAAAAAATTAAGTGTATTGTAAATGGTGGGGGGGGGGGGGGAAAAACTCTAGCTAAATAAACTTTCCATCTCTAGATAAATTGTCTTCCATTTGGAAATGTGATTGTTCTAATCACTTCTAACCTACTCTTGTAGCGGAAGGAAATATAACATATAACAGTTGTACTAAATTTGTGGACAGCTTTTGAATTCTAAATCTTAATCCTTTCAAAAAGAATGGTTTATATCTATGTTCATTGCTGTTATTCTTTCCAAAAAGAGGTAACTTTTGAAAGCTTGGATAAACTGCCATCAGGGAAAAGCATTGAATGTATTGAAAAATCATGAGCTCCATCAAGTAGCACTAACAGAAGCAAACGTGAGCATGTAACTAGGGGACTCCTTTTCTGAAATTGTGAAGTCTCTTGGCTAAAAGGACCCTGGCTGTCACCCAGCGCCGTGGTGGGTCTCACACTGGCTCCAAGGACAGTTCCCTGGACTGAGGGAGAACTGAAGTGTCACTGGGAACCAGTCCAGTGATGACTCAGAAATGTCTGCAGGGTGAAGAAGAAGGCAGGGACTTGCCTGACTCATATTTGTCCAACACAATAGCTCAATGGTTAAATCTGGCAGATAAGAACACTGAAGAGTAGGGAAATTAGGAAGCCTTCCCAAGTTTCCATGGAAGCCAGTGGGAGAAACCACAAGAAAAGCCACAGGAGAAGCTATGGCATCTGACTTCCTGTGCCGCACAGCACCTGCTCTCACTCACTGGTCCTTTTCACCAGGACTTTACTTTGTAACTGCCATAGCTGACCTTCTCCTCACTGTGACTTTCTTACCACACGCTTGACTCCAGAAGGTCATGAGCTCTTCTGGCTTTTATTGTAAAATACCTGCTATGCTAGAGAGAAATGTCCAAGCTTAAAGGTGGTGAAAGTATTTAAAATCATATTCTTGGGGTGCCTCGGTGGCTCAGTTGGTTAGGTATCTGACTCTTGGTTTTGGCTCAGGTCATGATCTCAGCGTCCTGAGATCACACTGGGCATGGAGCCTGCTTAAGATTCTCTCTCCCTCTCCCTCTGTGCCTCCCCCAACCCATCTCTCAAATAAATAAATAAATCTTTTAAAAAATTATATTCTTTCTCCTCCATATTTTACCTCCCAAAAGGCATGTTCTATGTCCTTTCCTCCTAAGTATTTTCTTTTGCATTTTCACACATTCAACAAAAATTTCTAAGGACCCACTGCATTAATTTTCTATTGCTGCCCTAACAAACTGTCACAAATATAGTGTTTAGAGGCTTAAAACAGCACAAATATGTTATCTTACAGTTGTGGACACAGATCTTACCAGGCTAAAATCAAGATGTCTGAAGGCTGTGTTCCTTCTAGAGGCTTGAGAAGAAGATCCAGATTCCTGATCATTCTGATTGTCGGCAGAATTCATTCCCTTGCTGTTGTCGGACCAAGGTCCCCTTTTTGTGCTGGCTGTGTGCTAGGAGAGCTCCCAGCTTCTAAAAGCCACCCACATCCCTTGGTTTGTGGTTCCCCATCTCCATGTTCAAAGTCAGCAACGGTGGAGAAGGTTCACCCATCACATCTCTCTTACCCATGATTTAGACTCCTTCTTTCCATTTTAAGAGCTCATGTGATTAGATTAGTCTCACTTGGATAATCTCCCTATTTGAAGGTTGGCTAATGAGCAACCTTAATTCCATCTGCATCCCTAATTCCTTTTTGCCATGTAACCAGATATTGACAGGTTCTGGGATTCAGATGTGGATGTCTCTGGGGGGCGGGCATCATTTTGCATACATCTATTATCAAACATTGTGCCAGATGCTGGTGATAGAAAGATTAATAGATGTGGTTCCTAACCTAAGAAACACATGTTCATTTGTAGAAGTGAACAAATTACAGAAAAGCTGGACTGGCATTATTACATGTAAAATATGAACTGAGTACAGAGGAGGAAGGGCACAATTCACTATATCTCCCTAACTTTTCTTGGAAGTAAATATGGAGAGTATTATTATCACAAATGCATAGACATGAGAAAGGGCTACAGAAAAACTAGATTTCCCTGGGTTTAAACAGGTTATTTCCCAAGCAAAGATAAAATCCATGAAGAAGATTTAATTCACTGCTTTTTAATTCTTTAGATACCAATATTAGCACTTTTTTACATTGGTTCTTTTTATTTCTCCTTTCTATTGCCTCCTAACATCTACTTTTGATTTAATACATAATCTTTTCTTTTTTCCTTCCTTTCTTTCTGTCATCAGCCATGCACATTCTCCTTTTCCTGCATCTGTTTCTTGCATGAAATACAGAATTTTTAAGAATGCTGTTTTGCCCACATGGGATAGGATGGCTGACGAATCAAACAACACAGATGTCAAGTGGAGGGAACCAAGTGAGCGTACCTTCTCCACACATTAGTTTATATTGTATTGCCTCTGAGAGACATTTACTTCACAACGCATTCCTACTAGTCTTCCTATCTTCCCAGCTGGTAGGTCTTCTACCAAACCCATATTCTCAGTCTCTCAAATAAGAGTTGTAACTAAGTGTCAAATCCTGTTATTTTTCAAAAAGAAGAAGAAGAAGGGGAAAGGGAAGGGGAAGAGGAAGGGAAAGGGAAAGAGGAGGAGGAGGAGGAAGAAGAAGAAGAAGAGGAGGAGGAGGAGGAGGAAGAAGAGTTGTTATTATTATTTCCTGGTGTTTTATCTCTATCACCTTAAACTCATTCTTTGGCTAATTGGCAACCATTGTCAGGCTCCTTTGCATTCTGTTAAAACTTGGGTTTTTTTCCTTCAGTGGTGGACGTAAGCCAATAACCCCAGAGGGCGACAATCAGAAAGCAAAACAGAAATAATTCAAGATGTCATTGGATGAAATGAATCATGATTATGCTGCTCTACCTGGCATTGTAACTAAGGAAATAAACAATTAATGGGCTGCTGCCTGAGACATTCCCTTTAGCAACTGACATGCCAGAATCTCACTCAGTGGAAAATATGTGTGAATATAAGATATAACCTGATTTTTCATGGAAGTGTGCCTTTTAACCATGAGTGATATCGTCTTCAAATGGACCTACACTCCGTCCACCAAATCCCACCTGCCTGCCATCAGTGTTTCTGTAATTCCTTTTTGAAAATTGTTATCTTATATGACTGTATTTTCCTTTGAATGCCCTGCTTTACATGTTGAAACTACAGGAAGTCAGTTCAATTCAAATCAGACAAATAAAGGTGGACAGTAGTTCCAGTTAATATTCTTTTTGTTAAATTTAATATTGACTCTAAAGTACTGAGACCAATTTTCTCCTCTGGTCCACAAGCTGGTCTCGTATATTTGCTTTTCTTTATAGTCAGAGCATTACCAATTTAAGTTTTGGCATTTGTTTTGAGTAAAGACATTTTGACTGAAGTCACAACTGTTTTTCTTCACATATAATGTTTCAAAAATTGGTACATGAAATTAGGAAAATAATTTTCCCCTCGCTCATTGAAAAGAAAGCCTATGTTTGAAGTCAGGGTCTACTTATGAGGTGTTTCCCTGCCTTGAAGCCATTAATGTTTGTCTGCACATGCATGAGTGTAAGCAGACGTTGAGATAGTTCTGTATGTGCTCTGTGATTACAGAGAAAGTCTGGTTTTCTTTTTAGAAAGAAAAGCAGGAAATGTTGCTCGTACTCTAAAAACATTGACCGATCAAAGGATTAGCAAAACTGTCTCTTCAATTACAACTCCTGGTTTGAGACACCACAGCCACAGAATTATTTATATAGTTTCCTGTTTGCAAGGATATTTCCTTTGCAGACTCATAGTTACCAAGGATTTCCAAATTAAAAAAGGACTGTGGGATATACACTAAACAAAGACACTGTTTTATAATCAGTGAGCCCACCGTGCCATGTCACGGAGAAAAAATAACAAAAATAAATAGAAACAGAGCATAATAGGTCATGTTCTTAACAAGGACCATACAGTTTTCTGCACAGGGCTTCTTGGTCAATGCTGCTGAACTAGCTAGTGCTGAGCACGAAGTCACAGAAACATCAATGAGAAAGAGCCAACATTTTCTCATCCTCCTGGGATGTGAAGTCGTATGACACACTTACACAAATTTCTCTGAATTTCTGAAATGCACTTCGTGAAGTTCCTCCAACACTCTTCCCATCTGTGAGAGCAGTCGGACCACAGAAGCATCTCGCAGCGGGGTTGGTTCATAGCGAAGAAAGAGAAGGAGTTGAGATTTTTTATTCCTTTCTCTGCTGACTCTTGTAAGCTCTGCTTGAGCCCCTGGCACTTGGTAACTTATTAGAATAAAGAAGAGGAACTTGAGTCTTTCTGTCCCAACAGTACCCACAGCCCTGAACCCTGCCTTGTTTTGATGCTTTGTGGAGACCCCATAGCGCTCTGACTTCTCCAGGAATCCGTATGGCTCTCCTCCACCCCATCCACTAAAGTCTCCTTCAAGGCCTCCAGCAAAGGATTCATTAGGGAAGGGGTGGAAAATTAAAATGATACATTTGGTGAGAATGTATCTTCTTTGTCCATTACTTTTTTCTTTCTTGTCTATTTTCTTAGAATAAATTTTTAAAATGAGAATGTCACCATAACCATTTTCAGGAAAATAACAATGTGAAATGTGATATTTAACAGCGTGTGTTAGATTTCTGTTTAGATTATATTCCCTCCGGCTGCAGACAGTCTTTGTTTTTCTAGCACAGTCCTGGAAAACTTTAGGACCCATTATGAAGACATTTCAAATGCCCAATTTATTTCTTGACTCAGCTGATGGCCTTAATGAATGAGTGAATTCTCTGTAGAACATCTCTGCCATTTTAATGTGGGCTTTTGATTTTCATTTCATTTAGCATCATTTTCAGTTTTTAGAGCAATTTATATTCTAGCTAATGCACAGTTAGCTTTCAACTCTGAATGGCCTTTATATAACAGGTATTTGTGCTTTGTCATCTAATATACTCATCTTACTGAAACATTCTCTTACAACTCAAGGTGCATTATTCCTTGATTCCTTCCCCTCATCTAACAAATACTTACTGTTCTTTGGGGGATAAACAGCCTGTTAGGTGGTTAGAGCACCAGGATGGTGAAGGAGTGATCCTTATTCTCAAGAATGTCAACTAGAAGAAAAGTAATACAATGCTATTAATATTAGATGCAAGGCCATGCTAGCATTTGCTCATCATACTGATCTAATACACCTACCACTGCTCCCCTCAAAAAAACTATTCAAATGAATACCTTAATTACCAAAATTTGCTCTTGCTTTAAAAAGATACTATAAAAATTACTAATATACAGATACTCATAAATCTGATTCTAATTCTTTTCTGTAGAGGGTCATTATGATTTGGTCATTATGAGTTCTAAATTTCTTAGCTTGACCTCTCATTTTATATTGTTTTACAAGCCCTATTATAAAAGAACCCTAGAAAACTAGCAAATTCTCAAGAGATGACTGATTTTACTATTTTTACCTTAAAAAATGTAGACACAATTTGGATACCAGTGCTGATTTTATAGTTTTTGTAGGTTATTTCTGAATAAATCCTACATTGCATTCATGTGAAATCACTCTTCTAGCCAATATAAAATGAAGAGATACTAAAATTGAAACACTATGTTCTGCAACACTAAGGATTTACATGGTGGCGAAAAATTATCTTGGTAATGAGTAAACCATTGCATTGCAAACCATGGGTGCGACTTCTGGTCTAAGCTGACAGACTGAAGCCAAAATTTTACTTCCCATCTGTCTCTAAATCTCATCGAAATTGAAATAAAAACTACAGAACGAAATATATTCATAGGAGCGGCAAAACCATTTTGTTTTGTTTTGTTTAGAAAGTGGGGCACTATTAAAATGGACACTTGCATGTTTTTTCTCTAGAAGGGAAAAGGCAGTTGTAAGACTGTCCAGGACACTCAGAATTGGGGGAGCATTGAGAGCAGGCTCTAAGTGAGCCCACAGCAGGGAAGGGCACGGTTCTTCCAGCAAGACCCTCTGCTGATCATGGCTTGTTCTGAGGATGTGCCAGGATCAGGAGAACACAGAGACCAGAAGCGCTCTGATGGAGTGAAGGCTCTTAGCAGAAACCTGAGCCAACTGGTTATCACATTCCTCCACACGCAGTGGTGGTGTTCGCCCACAAAACCCAAGGATCTGCCTTGTGATGACATTGAAGGAGCTCCTGAGAGGAGTGTGAGGAAGCCTTCTTAGCAATGCCTTTGGGAGTGGTGGGAAAGGGAGCCTCAGCCTGTCCTTTCAGTCCCCATTCACTCACCCAAGGAAAATGCTGCCCCGTAGAGAGACCTGCAAACCAAAGGCAATGAGAGATAGAAACATTATATGGAAGGGCTGGGATCCACCCAGTATAAGCTTTTTGGAGAAAACAAAACAAAACAAAGCCAAACCAAAAAGGATACAAAGTGAGAGTGGGGGAGGGACAGGTTATCAAAGCAATGTGCAAAGGACTTTCTCCAGAGTGGAAGAAAAATGTGGTTTCAGATGGAAGGAGCTCAGCAGAAGCCATGAAGAAACCACAGGCAAACATATCCTCTTGAGATTTCAGAATACAACAGATACATGCAATATCCAAAAAGGCATCATTGAGGATAGCAAGCCCTCCACGAAATGAAAGGGATGTTGACATCAGCATGGAGGCAGGATTTGGGCCTCCTTGGTCTTCTCTCCCGAGTGGTAGGCTGAGTAATGCTCCCCTAAAAAAAAAAAAGATGCCCATGACCTAATCTTCAGAAACTGTGAACGCATTGCATGGCAAAAGAGATTTTGCAGGTAGGATTGAGGTCGTGGACCTTGGGGGGAAGATCATCCTGGATCATCTGGGTGGGCCCATTCTGATCACATGTGCCCCCAAAACCACAGAAGAAGACAGGCAGTCAGCCAGAGACACAGTATGAGAGGCAGGAGAGATGGCACAAAAGGAGATGTCAGAGAGAATGAGAGGACTCCACGAGTCATCACTGGCTTTGAAGGTGGAGAAAGGGGCTGTCAGCCAAGAAGTCGGGACAGACACCTTCTGGATGCTGAGAGTTACCCTGTCAACAGTGTGTGAGGACAGCAGGACCCCAGTTCTACACGTCGAGAGAACCAAATTCTAACAACACACCGAATGGGCTTAGAAGTGAATTCTCCCTGAGAATCTCCAAAAAGGAACTCAGCCCTACCAACAACTTGATTTTGGTTTGTGAACACAGGCCAGAGAAACCCGTCAGCCCTGCTAGCCTTCCGACCCACACAAGTGTGAGTAGGTAAGTGAGCACTAGTTTCACAGTTGAATGTGTGGTAAGCTCTTACTCCATCAACAGGAAACATGTACAACTAGAACTTTCCCCACAGCACTGGACCCTGAGATACAGTCGATGGATGCCTTCAAAGTTATTAGAACCAAAAAGATTGTGAACTAGGAAATATACCTGACAAACTGTCTTTCAAATGTGAGAATGAAGTTTATTTGTTTAAATTAAATATGTATACTCTTGAAAGTTTACCTTCCACACATCCCATCTGGAACATAACTTGAAGTTTTACTCTACTGAAACAAAAGAGTAGTCTGAGAAAGGGGATACTGTAGGATCTCAGTAGTGGTATAGTGAAAAATCAAGCATAAGATAATATCTGTGCAACAAAAATATATTAGAACATTGAAACTGGAATGATTATGACACTGGATGCATCAGTGATACAGGGAAGAAGGGAAAACATTTTTTCTGATTCTATGAAAAATGCAAGACAATTAGAACCTCGGGAAAAGTGTACAGAAGAATCACGGGTCACATAGAAAGCTATCTAAAATTTTCATGATTTTTCTAAATTGATGAAGCATTAAAAGTCAGAATCTGCCTTGCCTAATATATTAAACAATCTTGAATAATATTGTAATGAAATGGGATTAAATGAATTCTCAGGATGTACTTTTTTTTACTTCCAATATTCAAAATTAATATATATAACACAAACACAAAGGAAAATGTAGTTTTAGAAAGAAAACAAAGATTGGCCACATTTAGGGATCAGTGGGGGCAGAGAGAACCGTAATGGGTTCCTCAGTGGGTCTAAAATCACTGGATTAAGAAATAGATGAAGGAATTTGTTGTATAGAGCCATGAAGATAAACATTCCCACACAAAAGCAAACAAAAAGAAGAAACAATCCATCAAAAGTGTTTATCCTTGGAAAAGAGGATTAGGATTGAAGAGAAAGGTAATTGTTTGCTTTCCATTTTACACTTTTGATGTTGTTTGAGCATTTTTATGTCCATACTCAGGTAATAATTTTCTCATTGCCATTATTGCCTGTTTATTTTCAAAATATTTATTTTTTATTATGAAAATGCATTCCAGTTAAACTCACGTAGGTGGGTATAAGTAAAAGGTTATCATGCCGTCTTATCCTTAGTACCTTGAACAATTGCTATTAAAGGGAAAAAAGGAGCAGACAGTAAGTGGCAAAGTAAAGAGAAGCATCTGACTGTCTTACTTCTGACTCCAGTGAAATAACTAAGGGAACATGGAAACTCTAGGTCATCAGAAAGGGGCCATCCATGTGCAAGAAACTGAGCCATTTCCTCAAGAGGAAGAGAAATCAGATTCGAGCACACTGAGGACTTCCTTGAAATTCTTCCCCTTGCAGGGGCAAGGTCCAAGGAGGAGATCAACAATCTAGAAATGATGACAGGGAATGTGATTAGTTGAAAACATACAAAACATAAAAGTGAGGAAAGAAACAATCAAAGAAATGACAGGAAATATCTTTCCTGAGCCTCAGGACACTCTCACTGGCAGGTTAAAGGATTCTCCCCATCTGGCAAAATTAAAGAAATTGGATTCAATTCCCAACATTTTTGAAATTTGAGAATGAAGGAAGTGTCCTACAAGCTCCAGGAGGAAACTACCACATTTGACCACTGACATTATATGTCTCTCTCAAAAAGAGTGGACTGTGTCTGTTCTGTGGGAATCTCTCTCTAGCCTGTGGCTGACTGGACGGGTGTGGATGAGTGGAACAAGTCACACAGATTTGCCTCTCCGGGATTGTGTCACAACCTGATGGTATTGAACTGAGAGGACAAAACGATGAAGTCCTGTGTGCCCATATGCATGAAAAGGCAGCCAAGCCTGCCTGCCCAAGGAGGTGTGCAGCCCAAAATTAAGATTACAGTGCTCATCTCCACCGGGTGGAGGGCACATCCCTTACTGATGGCCAATCTTGTGATTTATTCTTCATGTCACCTGGTGTGCCTTGTATTTCATGAAAAAGGCTTGAATTTTTCCAATATTACTCCCACCCCCTGTTCTCTCGTTCTTCTCATTTTTCACCTAAATTAGCTCCTGTGAGCTTCTGTTCATTGCAACCACATAATCCCGGAATAAGATCTATGTAAAGCAATATGCAAATATTATTAATAATTAATGGGAGACAGGATATAAAATATGAGTAATTTGACAATAACTGAGTTTAAAACATCTGATGGTAGCCAAAAAATGATAAAGAATAAGGAGTTGAAAGAAACAAAATTTTGTTAATTTCCTTATCAGTGATTCTGATAATTAGACAAATAAAGGTTCAGCTGTGTGTGGTTTTTTAAAAGCAAAAGTCCAATAGAATTAACAACAGCAAGCATTCAACAAATCATGAAAAAATAGCATTTAAATATGCTCACACAGAAAAAGATAGAAAACAAAGGGAGTGGTAAAGAAACATTTTTAAATGTTTGGAAATGCTATTATATGATGATAAAGGTAAGATCAAACACTACAGGTCTGACAATAAATGTAAATGGATTAGACTCTCCTTTTTGATCGTTGTGAAATTCTTATATGTAGAACATAGTACAGAGAAAATATAAAGAGACCAAAAAAATTAAAACAATGGACAAAGATATATCAGATGACTGTGCTAATATGCATGGAGTTTACATTAATACCAGACAAAATATGTTCAAAACCACAACAGGAACAAAAACAACAGAACTTCACTGAAAAAAAATAAGTATATATATGCACTTTGTAAGAACAAAGAGTATCATGTTTTCTTGATTAATAGTAAAGGTCTAGTGAAAAATGTGAAGACTTATTAATTTTCTGTATCTACTGACTTAATAGCCAAATGTATAAAGCAGAATCATCAGAAACAGTTGTAGAAGATATATTTCTCAGTTGATGACATTCTGAATAGGAAAAAATATATAAACATAAAGACTAAGCATTGTTACCAGTGTTAATATTTGCAAAAAATAATAAGATAATAATTTTACATTACACAAAGAAAAACCACAAAGAAAACAATTAGAGAAAATCAACTTTTTAAAGGCCACATTCATGAAATTAAGGTAAATAAAACTTGAAATTAGTGACTAAAATAGTTATGAAAATGTATCAGTGACATTTTTTAAAAGCCACGAAACTCTTTTAAGTCATTTAGATATAAAAGGAAACATATATTACAATTACAGAACATGCAAAATCACTGCATATTAAAACATAAGAGAATTGGCTGAAGCATTCTCAGATGGAAATTTAGAACAATAACTAACTTATTAAAGAAAAACATGAATTTAAATGAGTAAATTCGCATTCAATTCAGTATAGTTAGAAGGGGAATAATAGAAAATTAAACAAAAGATAAGATAATTAAGAAACTGATGCATTAACACACAGAACATGTCAATGTCAGAGCATATCAATGTTCAAGAGGTGTATCCTTGATAATGCAAAAGAAAGTGGGCAAAAAAATCTCGCAAGTCTTATCAGGGACAAAACAAAAGATGAAATAAAGTATTAACAATGGAGGAGAGGATTAGAAAACTAGTCTTAAAATATGTATAACTCTACATGAATTAATGTCAAACTCTCAATAAAAAGGCTATTTTTAGATAACTATGAATGATCAAACCTGACACAAAACAACCTTGACAGATTAATAGCCATGAAAGAAACTGTAAAATTATGCAAATTACCCTAAAGAAAGAGCTTGTATCCAGAAAGTTTTATGGATTCCACGCCATATAAATTATTCTAGTTACTAAAACACGGTAATAATGTATATAGAATATACATTTATATTATATGTATATTGCATATATAATCTCAGTAATATACACACATTTAAAATTAATATTACCAAATCAAATAAAGAATAACATTGTAAAGTACAGTCACACATGCTGAATAGAATTTTCCATGTGAAATCTAGAAATTACATGCACACCCTGTGTGTATATGTATGTGTCTGTATTAGTAAAAAAGTTGGGGAAACAAATTCCAGCAGTTTCTTCTTGTTTCTTTTTTCATCCTAATGAAGTCAGACTTGGGGTGATTCCCCTCTTCTTTTTATCTTACTGTTTTTTAAACTTTTGCATTCAGAAAAATATTAAGTATATCACTCGTTCATACATCTGAAAAAATTAGTCTCATATGATAGTAAAAGGTAAATTACTGAGATACTGAAGGATTATATTTCATGTGGTTATTTTAAAGATTTCCTTAGAATATTTGGCTTTCCTGTACTTAAGATAATATTTATTATGACCATTCTAGAGTAATTGTTCTGAGCTATGAAAAATAAGGTTTTTCCATGAGTGGCTCATATGAATAGAAAACAGAAAAAGAATTTGAATTGGATGTTCTTTAAAGTCTTTCCTCATAATAAATTCTGATTCCACTATTTATCCCAAGTTACAATAGGAATAATAATTATTATGTGAGATTTTACTATCTGTCAGGCACTGTTCTAAGCAATTTATGTGTATTACTTAATTTTCCAAAAAATCTCCATGAGGTTGCACTATAAGATAGAATAATAATTGCTATTATTATTATTATTATTCAATGTCAAATGGCAACTAATGATTTATTAGAGATTGCAAATAGAGCATTTTGTAAGCAAAATGTATCAGAACATTTCCTTCACTGACAATTTCCTTTTTCCTTTTGAAACCCCAATCACTTATATACCTGTGCAATGAAATGATTGCCGAAGAAATGATTTATTTTCATTTGGAAACAAGTTCTTATAGTCCCTTGAATGGTGTGGAAGAGTTAGCTGCTCTGGGTAGGCTTCCCAGGAAGTGCATCAGTGTGCAGGTGGTTTATCCGGGAAGTGCACCTGTTCCGGGGTCAGGGAAGGAGGATTCGGCAGAGGGACAGTATCTGGAGCTGGGATGGCCCTTCACAGATACTCTGATGATTGGAGGCAGCTGCCTAGGGGCCCAGAGTCAGTTTCCACCTGCCAGCCGCATTCCTAGCTGAGGGTGTGAGTCAGAATGGAACAGAGCAGAACCTGGTAGAGAAAAGTGCGATAATGTTTTCTAGGCAGACCCAACAGAAAAGAAATTGTTTTTAGGCATAAATCTGAAAGAATGGAAGAATGGATAAGGAGACAACAACCTAAACCTCTTAGAAACTAGAACGAAAACTGGTGCGCAGTAAAGGGTTTGTTGAAACCTTTGCTGACATAGCAGAGGGTAACCAGCAAACCAGATTCACATCCCAGACCCTCCGGACGCAGGGACAGAGGACAGTCGATACTGTGGAGGAGGCAGCAGCATGAGCAAAGGGTGGAAAGTGGAAATCTGTTTAGAAGTCATCAGATCTCCACAGCCCATGCCCGCCCCTCCAACCCACCTGTTGCTCTCCCTCACCCCAGAGAAAGGCAGCTGCCTATTTCTTTATGCAAGGAGGACTGTTTTTTGGAGATGGTTGGAGAAAGTTGTTGGGTTGGGTGCCATCAGGGGGAGGTCAGATGGGAGAACCAAAATGTGGGTTAAATGAATGTATGCACGCTGGATGCAGACTCACCCATCCCCAGCTCTCTTCTCCCATCTGGTTCTCAGAAAACCGGCGGCATAGCCTTTGCCCTCCCGGACAGATAACACTCAATGTGTTCTGTGAAATCTGACCAACGCAAAGGGAAGAAAGGCACAAGTTTCTCCATCTAAACAGTTCAGGCAGATCACCTTACCCGGCCCCTCACAACACCTGCCTAGGTGTCCAGATTGCAGTGCTTTTTACGATGGGCATTCAATCAAGAATGCACAGCCTTCCCACATAAAAAATAAGAGAGAAACAAACAAAGAAGAAAAAATGGCTTGGAGAAAATGGGGCCCATGCAGGGAGGAAATAGAACATGACAAATAAAAGCACTGCAAATATCTCAGTGATAAAAGGATATATTGCGACTGTGAAATGAGAACAGTCAGTTCAAAAAAAAAAAAACAACCCAACATTCAGAGTACATAAAAGAGCTCTCAGAGGGTGCCTGGGTGGCTCAGATGGTTAAGCGTCTGCCTTCGGCTCAGGTCATGATCCCAGGGTCCTGGGATCGAGTCCCGCATCGGGTTCCCTGCACCACGGGGAAGCCTGCTTCTCCCTCTCCCACTCCCCCTGCTTGTGTACCCTCTCTCGCTAGGTCTCTCTCTGTCAAATAAATAAATAAAATCTTTAAAAAAAAAAAAAAAAAAAAAAAAAAAAAAAAAAAAAAAAAAAAAAAAGAGCTCTCAGAAATTAAAATGTGATAGAAAAAAACTCAATAAAATCATTACACAATAAAGCTCACCAAATCCTCCAGAAAGTAGAGCAAAGAGATGAAGTGGCATAAAGTAGGAGAGATGAGATAAGAGAATTAAAGGACAGGTCCCAGGTGCCCGATAAGTGAAGGTGGGAGTCATGCTCGGAAACCTGAAGGATAAGAATTTCTGAACTAGAATTCCATGCTCAGGCAAACAATTAAATACGAGGTAGAATAAACACATTTTTAGGCACGCAGCATCTCAGAAATTCGTTCCCATGAGCTTTTCCTTAGGAAGATCCTAGATGCCATGGTCCACCAAACCAAGAAAGGATGTAGAGACTATTCCTGAATAGCAAACCTACGGACAGAAGCCACGAGCATCCCCCACAAAGGCATTCACTGAGGCTGTCGGGCCGCTAGCTGGGCACCAGGCATCAAAGCAACAGGTCCAGGTGGTAAAAGACTCCAGGCGATAAAGCTGATAGAACCCCCTATTCTGCTGAAACTACTGGGAAGGGTTTGTGGTTTGAAGTAGTAAGAACATAGGAAACTGTAAGCTAATGGTTAACTCTAGGAAAACCACAGCTCTAAGGAACAGAAAACTCAAGTTTACTGCATGTCTAAGTTAAGAATTGTCTGTGTAACATCCTAATAAAGGGAGCCTTGTTGAACATACTACCATGCAGGGATGGGGGCGCGTATGAGCTGAAAAATGAATATTATCCCCAATAATGTTGCTGTCATGTGTCCTAGGGGGAAGTCTTTCTAGAGACGGCATAAGAAAAGCATAACACAGGTTATTTACAGAAATGTAGCTAAATACAGAAACAGTGAAAAGAGGTTCAAGTATTTGCCTCTGAAAAGGAAGAAAGTGGGGATGGGGGAGGTGGAGGCACTTTTAAAGAAAGAGCTTGTGGAATTATTTGATTATTAATATATATGCATGTATAATTCTGGGAAAAAATCTTACTAAAAGGATGGACAAGGGGAAAAGAAAGAGTATGAATTGTATCAGTCGAGAAGAGTATATTTATTGGCCTGAATGAACTGCCTTATTCTTTCTGAAACGACTTTAGTTATAAATCAGCAAAGTAGCTTCTGAGCGAGTTTGGGAGAGCGTCTTATTTGGACGAAATCGTTAAGTATATTCTCATTATTATCATTCTAAAATGTTGATCTAAATGATCTATTCTTACAATCTTAACTATAAACTCTCATCTTTGTAGAATATAATTTTGGAAAACGTATACTTCAATAAATGATTAGTCTACTAGCGAGGTATCATATATGAAAAAAGAAAATATCATACATTAAAAATGTCGGAGCTGCAGACCTCATTAATTCAGTTTTTTTTCCATATTCTATCTAGGAGAAGGTGAAGTTTACCTTTGAATGCCTAAGAAGAAATGAATATTGTAAGCATCATTATAAGGATATCTTGGTCATTTCTTTAAAGGAAACTGAAGATTGCAGTGTATAATATCTTATTTAGTAGATTCTCTTTTTTTAAACAAATATATATTGAGTGTATTCATGTAATAAGTGCTTATTAAAGACCTATTTTGTTCAAGCGTTCTACTACATATCGGGAACACAAAGCCAAAATACTTTTTGCTTTTAAGGTGACAGGTGAATAAAGAAACTGACCTAAAATTAGCAATTGTGCTGAAAAGGACAGATAACAATTGCTCTATTGAAGAGTCACATAGAATGCACTAGCAGCCCAGAAGAGAGTACAGACATCATGCAGGGAATTTCCGGGGAGCTGAACTTGAAGCATAGGTGAGAGTAAAGTCCGTGGGTTGATGGGGAAAACTACAGGAGGAGAAAGCAGCTTGGGCTGTGGGGAAAGTAGCACGTGTTCTAGGAGGATATCTGGAGCTACTGGTCAAGGAGTCTGAAGAGACAGGAAAAGATTTTTTAGATTGTATTATGTAGGTGGAGGCAAGGAGACACTATGAATAGCTATTATTATTAACAGTAGCCAAAAATTTTCAAATTGCTTCTCTATGCTAGGCACGAAGCCAAGCTCTTTACATATACAAAATCTTATTTAATCCTTACAACTACTCTATCCTTGCTTTTAAAGTTTCAAGCTTAAGGATAGCATAGTAATATTTGTGTAGAAACTTTATTCTAACACTCTTGAGAAAATGTTGCTGTCAAGTAAAAAAAAAAAAAAGGATACAGAATGGTTTATGTAGCTACTTAACATCATATATAATAGAGCAAGAAACAAGATTGGTAAGATAAAGTGTGTTCTTTTCACCACTTTGAAAGTTTCTAAAATATCCATTTATCAATTTAAAAATAAGAACAATGTCTTCTTGTAGAGGAACGGGGTGGGGGGAGGAGGAGAGGGAAAGAGAAGAGATCTTTTGAGGAGGGAAGAAAAGAGAGAGCGAGCGAGACAGACATTCATGGGAAGGCAGACTAGCCGGGAGGTTGCAAACAGAACACCAAGAACAGAGAGACTCTTCCCACAATGGTCCAGGCCCAAGACAGGTATTCTTCCGTAGAATAGCAAACGGATGAATAAGAGCAATATTTAAAAAATGAATCCAAAGGAAATGGTCCCCCCCTTGGATGCTTAGTGGCTCTGCCCACCCACCACGAAGGAGAGCGCAGACAGGGTGAGGTTGAGGAGAGGAAGTGCCGGGGAGAGGCAGTTCCTAGAGCTATGATGCTATCATTGGTGGGTTGTTTCACTTAGCACAACTAGTTACCGTTCCTTTATTGCGTTGTCTCAGTTAATCACATTCCTGGTAAAGAAAAAGGATGGTCGTGCAACCTTGGTCACCAAGTTGATCCAGAACCTCAGGTTCTGCTTTTGGACCAAATGAAACCTTTCATCCTATATTCATGACGGCCCAGAACTTCCCCTGGCATGACCTCCGGGAATATAAAGAGGGCCCCGTGGGAGACCTAAGGGACTGGTCTGAGAGCGGAGCTGACTCTGCACCCAGATTGTCTGGACTGGCCTCCCCCTTACGAAGTTACAAAATGCCTAAGTGCTCCTCAGAGGCTGTGGCTCAGAACGTTACAGTGACAGCTTCTCTCTACTGTGCGCTCCTCCCCGCCGCTCCGCCTCGCTTTTAACCGGGCCCCTGTCTTCCTCCCCCAGGGCTCTACGAAACCTTTCTAAGCACGGAGGACCCCGAATGCTGTGATGTCAG
The DNA here is from genome assembly GCF_002201575.2 of Neomonachus schauinslandi. Taxonomy (NCBI): domain Eukaryota; kingdom Metazoa; phylum Chordata; class Mammalia; order Carnivora; family Phocidae; genus Neomonachus; species Neomonachus schauinslandi. Next base: position 5,313,331 of record NC_058405.1, read on the forward strand.
GAGAGAAGAGCGCCCGAGCAAGCCCTCCAGAGGGACGCTGGGGACCAGCAGCCCCTGTCACAGGACGTCACTCACAGTGTCATCAGCAGCCAGACTGGGCAACAGCAGACTCAAACTGTGCGTTCTCGTACTGATTCTCCTGCACACAGTGCTCACGGCCTCCGCGGCGCAGAACAGCACGACGCTGGGCTTGGGGGGCATCCACGCGCTGGAAGAGAGCTCGCCGCGCGACGAGTAGCCCAGGAGGGGGCCCCCCAGCCCCCGCGCCCGCTGCCGCTCGGACACACACGGGGTGCTCTTACCCTCCCGCCGCTTCCCGCGAGGCCTTTAGGGTAAAACCGAGGAGGATGGGCCTGGATCCAAACGAGGACGCAAACACAGCTTTTTATTGACTAAAAGGCTGTAAAGTGACTTAAATTTCTCACACCATTTTATACACTGTGTTTTAATGTTTGGAGGTTTTCTTTGCTTTCCTTTCGTTTGGGTTTATTTGTTCGTTTACTTTTTTGCACTTGTTACTACAGGATTTATTTTGGGGGATGGTTTCTCAGAGGTAAACTAAGTCTTCACTGTCTCTTTCTCTCTCTTTCTCTCTATATATATTTCTAGTCATTGTGTGTGTTCATCAGATAGTTCTGTCTCTCTGTCCTGTCAGTTTCTATTAGAGGAATGATCGCTATGACCTCACGGTATAGCAAAATACAACAACAACAAAAAAAATCATAAAAGATAAAAAAGACAAAAAAAAGAAAACAACAAAAAATACAAATAAAAAAACCCCCCGAACTCTTTGCTCCTGCCTCCCAAACCGACTGTCCCCGCCCCCCGGTCTCCCCCTGGCCTCCCCTCCCCCCAGCCTCCCCCCTCCGGCCTCCCTCCCCCGGCCTCCCCAGCGCCCCCGCCCCCCCCAGGCCCCCCTGCCCCCAGCAGACAACATGGCTTGCTTCTGTCTGTCTGCGCAGCCACAGTTTGGGCGCGCACGCTCCGGGGCTCCGGGCCGCAGGGCCCCCACCCCCCGCCAGGAGCAGAACTAGGGGTTCCTTTTTAGCTGAACAAACAAGTGCTCTCCATGGTAGGCGGAATCAGCCAGTTAACACGTTTTTTATGTTGACAACAAAATAAAAGCAAAGAAAAACCACCATAAACTATGTTGCTCCAGCTCCCCTTCCCCGAGGCCCCGTCCCTCGCTGGTTGTCAGGTGGCTGGGGGTCCACCCCGAGTCACGATGGGGGCACATGTCGGCGCTTGTGGGCCCTTGGATGGCAGCAAAGGGAGTGAGGACACAAATCTGGGTTTCTTTCTCCTCCGTTGCGGTTGTGGAGGAGACCATAGAGATGCCCCAACACCTGCCGTATACAGAATATATACAATTTTACCCCAGTATCTCCCCAACCTATAATTTTAAATTATTCCAGGTATAAAGTGTATGCAATTCTGCATTATCACAAAAGAACTTGTTTTAAAAAAATAGGTTAGCCATTTTCATTCAAGTGCAAAAACTTTGTCACTTTGAACACGCTCTAGATAGTCGGTGAGAAGAGGAGAAATCAGATCGCTCTGTTTGTATTTTTTCTTTTTGTGGGAACATTTCACCTACTGAGTGTATATGAATTTGCTTTCTAAAAAAAGGCTTTTATGAGTTTACAGTAGAATCAGTGGAAGGAAGAGTTCATAAGGGCTGTTTTTAAAAAAACAAACAAACAAACAAAACAAATAATTAAAAAAAACCACTTTACATTCCTTCCTATACTCTAACATTTGGGAAGTGCTCTTCAGATGTGTTTGCTCTTCAGATGGGAGATGAAGGAAAATCATAGAAAAGGTCCTCGTAGCGAACAAAATTTAGTTATTAACTTTATAGCTATGAAATTCCCCCCTGGCATTCGTTTTTGTTCAAACAAACTTTAATCTCTGCATCATACTTAACCCTGCGACATGCGTACAGTATGCATATTTTGTTTTGAATAAAAAAAATGTTTTGTTCCAGTCTGTTAAGAATATTCAAAAAATAATAAAGGTATTGCTTAATAAAATTGCTAGAATTGTTTAGCAGTACATGCACAAATATTTTACTAGATTCTTCGTTTTAATAGTGTTTTTTTGAGACTGAAAATCCTAAAATGGTCTGCACAAATACAAAAAAAACCACCAAAAATGCAAAATTCTCCAGTTTTTGTTCCTTTTTAAAAAATTGTTTTTTTTCATGCAAATGTCAACACACATTCACAAGTGCACACACACACACACACACACACAACAGGCACAGTATTTTTAATTTAGAGAAATGCCTTGCTATTTCTAGGGCCACAGTGGGTGGGAAGAGGCTTGGGGGCATTGAGTTGCGGCAAGTGTTAAACACTGGGAGAAATGAGCATGTTTAAAGCCCCTCCTGGTGGGTCACAGATTTCGGTGGAGTTGGGGGGATGAGAGAAGTAGGGGAGCAGTGGGTGGAGGGTGAAGGGGTGCTGACTCCTAACAAAGGATTTAAGGTGAGCTCTTTTTCAACTGACCTCTTAAAGGCTTTAGGATATATAGCCAGGAAAAAGTCTGTTCTGACCTTCCCTACCTCTGCCGGGCAAGGCCACGCCACGGGCCACTTCTTCAGTGTTCCTCATGCTTTTATTTGTGCCGTGGGAATTTCCATTCTTTGGGAAAATGACAATCAACACAGATGCAAATTCCACCCACTCTCATGACAAGAAGTTACTATTTCTAGACACTGGGGAAAATGATTAAAAAAAAAACAGTATCCCATAAAAAACAAGGTTTCATTTTCTCTTAATATCTTTTGCAACTGGTTACAATTCTTTTCAAATATAGAGGGATTGGAAGATTCCACTGGACCATGTTTTAGCTTTAGTTTGGGGAGAATGGCAGCTGAAAGAGAGAGACCAGAAACCACCACCACTTTATCTGACAGGTAAGTCCTCCAGAAGACAATTTCAAGAATCGGGAGAAACAGCACAGTATTTAACTGTACTACGAAACTATAATTTAAGTGAGGAAGGGCTGGTAAGGAGAGAAGGGGACTGATTATTTCCCACACATCAATCAGCATTGGAACTGTCTCTTGTTCTGGTAGGATTCTTTTCTTGCCAAATACATTTATTCTTATTATGTGAGAATGATCTCAGTGCCTAGTAATTATTACTGTAAATGTGTAAGCACTTCCCTATGACATTTCACTGACACAGTGAACTAAAGCAGCTTTTCCTGGGCTCAGCCAAAGGATCCAAACAGGCGATGACTCCCAGACAGAGTCAAGAAATGGCCATTGAAGATGCAAATCTCACCATACCCATGGATCATTTGAAAGAAGTTTTTCTACTTGATCAACATATGCATGCATGTTAATTCTGGCACAAAAAGATGAGACCCTGCACCTTTGTGATCATCATCTCTTTCTGTTTTTCTCATGGTGGATATCCATTGCATAGTAGATGTTGAATTACGATATTGAAACAATTATTTCTGAAAGCAAGTTGAAAATCAAGAAAATGATATTTCATCCACAAATGTATAGAACAGGTTTCCCTGTGTTTGTAACTGTCTTTTTTTCTGCAATAGAGAAATTCCAGCCTGTGGAAGATTTTGATTCTGCAAAACCAAATGTCAAGTAACATAGTGGGGTTGGATGTCATTCCTTATAGCATTTGCTTTCAGCGAAACTTTATACTGACTGTTCTTTCATTAAAAAAGATAGGGTTGTTCTCCTCTCCCACAAGTGAAAGTTGCTCATTTAAACGGCATCATTAGGGACAAGGGAATATAGTTCCTCACCAATGGATTGGTGTCATTAAGTACTAGAACATGTAGTTATTAAAATAAAAGAAGGCAGGCAGCAAGGAAAGAAAAGAAGACAGGAAAGAAAGTAAAGGAGAAAGAAAGAGAGAGAGAGAGAGAGGGAGAGAGAGAGAGGAAAGAAGGAAGGAACGAAAGAAGGAAAGAATGAAGGAAGGAAAGGAAGGAAAACAAAAATGGAATTTTATATGAATTAATAAGAACATCATCTTTGCCAGGACAAATAAATAAATGAAAGATGTAGTTGGGTGTCAATTCCATGTGCCGAAGAGATGGCATTTGATTCCTGGACAACATGAAAGCACTGATCAGCCTGAGGCACCATTTGTGCTCTTCCTAGGTAACAACGAAATTTGCTACTGGAAGCATTCAGTCAGAGATAGGAAGGGTACACCTTGCTTTTACTAGAATTGCAGACAGGTATTTAATTATATACACATGCAAATGTACATATAAGGGGGGAAGTCTATGCAGCTCTGGCATGTTCCCATAGTGATATGTGGGTGTATAACATACATGTATATCGCTTACAAGTAAAACTTGAACCACAAAATTATTCAGTCCATGACAACACACATGTAACATTATAATGAATGATTCCTATTTTTTTTTGCTAAAGTTTGGGCAGCATGTTCATGTAAAGACTATACCTACTTTGATGTGGAAAACAGACTCTCGGAATGTCTCCATTAACAAAGGAATAACAATTTTTCAGAATCTTCTCTATCTTTCAAGCATTAATGATGTTTAGAAAAAATTGAATATGGCCTGCAGGTATTGAGCGATGGTGAATAACAAGTCTTTAAATGGGAGGAAGGAAAAAAAACCCACAACATTTATAAGAACTTTCAAACTGCTTCAGAGCCTAGAAATTCTCCGTACAGTGGTAAAATGGAGAGATAATCCTCTTGGTCTTGGAAGAAAACTTAAGGCATGAAGCCAAATATGAAAGATGTTCTGACATACTAGAGGGCTGTGTTTACCTGGCACAAAATATTCAGATTAAAGTTACAAATTGTAAATGACCTGCTGTGTTACCTGGGGCCACACAGGTCGGTGGGAGAAAGTCGGAGCTCCCACCGCATCTGATGGTAAATTCCAAACGCGGGTTCTGGAGCCCAGTGAGAACCTTAGGTCTCACACATGCTTTGGGCATATAATTTTTTTTCTCCAAATTCTAAGATAATTATAAAATTCCTAAGTTTTAAACTTAAAAAGTTAAAAACGATTAAAAAAAAAAGGCTCTCCAATGTCTTACGCCATATCTGCTCACATTTAATTTTGCTGCTTCTCTGGTCAATGTGGTGAAGTAAATGAGAAGGGGGTCGATGGAAACATCTTGATGAAATCCCTAGCTAAGAATGATAGTGTTATGTGCTCTTAAGATTCTTTTTTTTACCATAGAGAAGAGGCACAGGATCTCAGGGGCAAAGCCGTGGTTTGGGTACGCACGAACATACAGCACAAAGGGGCCAAGGACATATTTGAATATGAGATCACACCAGGTGAAAATACCTCATGGCACCACTTGAGGCTGAAGTGAGATAAATGATATAAATGTGCCTAGACAAAATGGGGTCCTCGATTACAGTTAGTTGTGATGATCACTCATTCATGAAGGGAAACTCATTACTTGCTTATGGGGACTGCTCCTGCAAGTGTTTCAGAGTCACCGGATTGTACTGGTTTTTCTCTTAACAGCATATTTTTGGAAACACTTCACATCTTTATATTTTTAAAAGATTTTATTTATTTATTTGACACACACAGAGAGAGAGAGAGCACAAGGAGGGGGAGCAGCGAGCGGGCAGAGGGAGAAGCAGACACCCCCATGAGCAGGGAGCCCCACCCAGGACTCGATCCCAGGACTCTGAGATCATGACCTGAGCAGAAGGCTGATGGTTAACCGACTGAGCCACCCAGGCATCCCAACACTTTACATCTTCAATCTAGCAAACTGACCATGGATGACTTTCCAACAGTTTTTTTTTTTTAATTATATAAGTTATAGAATTAAAGTGAATGCTAATGACTTTTAATGTAAATAACTTTTGTTTCTTTATGTCCCCCCCCCCCCACAAAAAAAAAAAAACCCACAAAGATGAATAGTAAAAGAAATCCATAAGAACTGAGAGGTGACCCCCTGTGCAAGTGTGAATTGATTTAAGATGGTCCTAAAAATAATGATGGAGCCTCAAAGTGATTTTTAAACTGCTCATGGATTTTTTTAAAGTACAGATCTTTGACACCTCTGGATTCCATAAACTAAAACACTACAGTACATTTAAACTTATTCTGCATGAATATATATCTAAACTGGATTGATATGTTTGTGTTAAAATAATACCATAATCCCCATGGAAAGAAATCACAGTGAAAAAAATTTAGGAAGCCTGAGAAGTTTTTGAAAAAGTCTAAGAAAATGGATTCTTTTAAGAATCCACTCTCTGAGAAAATGGAGCAGGGTTTTTGAGTGACCTTTCTCATTTCACTAATTCTAGTCTCTCTGCCCCTCCTGCCACCTCTCCCCCATCTACTAGATATTTTAATGTACTTGTATATATTCGACCCACTCCCTATTTCTGACAACTACTGACATCTTGAAATGCTTTCCCATTTACAAGTGTAGTGGGAAACCAGACTATGGATAGCCATCTATGGATGGAGGCTGTTGATCAGCAGGTATAGAAACAGTGACCGTTTGTCTGGAAACCTCCAGCTTCCACCACAATGGCTGCCTCAAGCTGCCATCTGTCTGAGCACTAGCTAACTAGAAGGGCCTTTGGTTTGAAAAGCAAATTTTCAATGTATGTCCATTTCTCACTGTGTCGCCTAACACGAAGTGAACATCCAAGCAAAAGTTAAAGTTCTATGTGGACGTTAGGAAAAGTCTGAAACGAAGACTACATCCCTGTTACTTTTTCTCTTTATTTTTCTTCCTTTGACTCTGTATAATTTTTACTTCCATATCATGATAAGCATCTGAATGCACTGAAACTTAATGGGCCATATTTCCATTTTTCATGGATTTATTGATGATCTATGATTTATTAAAGATAAGGACAGCTCTACAAACACATACGTGATTTTAATTTTTTTCTGAGTTCATTCAAATATACTTTTAAGTGAATAGAGACAGAGAAAGAACTACCAACACCATGGTAGGGATAAGGTCAAGAATAACATAAAAATAAGCAAATTTCACTAAGCTGTTATGTAATATGCTAGCAGGTGGGGAAGGCTTTATTTCTTAAATTGCAAATTCTAAAATCATTAAAATATTAGACATATTGAAAAGATATTTTTAAAAAGTTGTGAAAGTCACTGGTAAGGTTTGTTTATGCCTCGTTTCTTTGGTCAGCTAAATTGTTCATTTGCTTTTCCTCTTACCACCATTATGGTGCTGACCCAAGTGACTCCCCCTCAAAATAGAATTGGCCAATGTATATATGTTATTAAGCTTGATTGTTGATTGAGGCTTAAAAAATTTATCTAGTTATATATGAAGGTTTCAGTGCTTTATTTAGCTTCTTTCCTTTGTGTCTTATTTTTGTTTTTTTATTCTTGGCCATTTCCTATATGTGGCTTGAAAAAATGGAGCAGCAAGCTAAGGTAATCATTTCTGCTAACTTTGTCGATCCTTGGACAAGGGAACCACGCCTATGGATTGAGGATGACCTAAATGGTCGGTCAGTCCAGCTACAATCTTGCTCCCAAAGTCAACAGCCACTGACGTGATGTCTCCGGATAAACCAGGTGCTGATGTGGCCATATAAACCAGGGCTCCTGCTGAGGCACTGGGCAAGAATGTCATTATCTTGTAATACCAGAAATAATACGTCTACCTATTTTTCCCTTCCCCTTCATTTGAAGGGCACACAAACGTTAGCAGTAAATGAATTCTAACAGCAAAAAAATTTGTTTCTAAGCTTTTAAACAATGATTCTATTTTGATGAAAACCTTGGTAAAACATCTGCTACATCCCCAAGCAAAAATCAAGTTGAGCCAAAGCATTTTGATTTAATGTGATTTTCTTTTTCTGAAATGCGATACAGCGAAATAAGGTTTTGGATATGCAAAACATACACCGCGATGAATAAGTAATCAAATATATTCAAAATATACTCAGGTATTTTTGCCATAATTAGAATCTAAAATTTGGTACTTTGTTTTTATTGCAGTTTTCCTTTCCCCTTAAAGCAATGTAACTTTTTATTTAATTTATGTGGTTTTTCAGAAGCTGTCTTTGTATAGCCTTCTGGATTCTTCAAATTTCATATGGAACCTTGCAGAGTCATACTTATGTTCAGTAAGAGGCTTGAAATTAAAATTTGTACTCATCTGTTAGGCCCAGTATGTATCAAACTCATATTGTTACAAGTTGTTAGAAGTAGATTTAATTACCTGCCTTGATTCTGAACTCTTTCCCCTTTTCCTCCTCCTTCCAAATCTCTATTTCTCTCTCCTCTCTGTCTCTTTCCCTGCCTCTCTGTCTCTCTGTCTCTCTCTCAAATTCAGGATTTTTGAAATGAGGAGCCGCTGGGTGGCTCAGTCGGTTAAGTGTCTGCCTTCGGCTCAGGTCATGATCCTGGGGTCCTAGGATCGAGCCCCGCGTTGGGGTCCTAGGATCGAGCCCCGCGTTGGGATCCCTGCTCAGTGGGGAGCCTGCTTCTCTCTCTCCTCCCTGCTTGTTCTCTCTCTCACTATCTCTGTCTCTCCCTCAAATAAATAAATAAATATCATCTTTTTAAAAAGAATTAGTGTCAATGTCATTGTTGAACCATATGGACTGTCTATAATTCTTAGACTTGAAAAGAGGCTTAAATGATCCTATCAGGAAAAAAAATTATATTTTTAAAAGATGTGAAATATATTAAATGATGCATCATTAGAATAAGTTTGGCTGTGCAACCAAGACCTTTTAATTTTCTAGTGAAAAACTTTGATGCTCTAATTTCTTATGATGACTCACAAAGAAATATTCTTTTCCAAATGAGTTAGGAAAGCTGTCAGAGCATGTGAGAAGCACTAATATGATGCCTTTACAAGAATGCATTTAAAGAGGCAAGCAGTGAGTTTGACTTTTTCAGGGTTACACATTTGGATTTATATATGTTGTAATAAAATACAGAAAATTTACTTTCAAAATTTGATTTTGGAAAAAATGTGTTTCAACTGAAATGGAAATTTAACCCCCACAGAAATCTAATTGTATTGCATACATTTTTTAAAATATTGAGAAATTTTCATTTTTGTATTTTTATGGAGAGGTAACATCTTAACAAGAGCTTGGCCCTCTTTATCAACACCCACAACATCACTGATTTTGTATTTATCTGAATAGTTTGTAAACTATACAGTGGTAAGTAACACTACGCCTTCAAATGGGCAGATATATTTTGAAAGATCTAAGGCTAAAGAAAATACATTAAAGGATTCTTTCTTTTAAGAGTAATCCATCTTGGGACTGCTGGGTGGCTCAGTCGGTTAAGCATCTGCCTTCGGCTCAGGTCATGATCCCAGGGTCCTGGGATCAAGTCCTGCATTGGGCTCCCTGCTTGGCAGGGAGCCTGCTTCTCCCTCTGCCTGCCGCTCCCTCTGCTTGTGCTCGCTCTCTCTCTGACAAACAAATAAATAAACCTTTAAAATAAAATAAGAGTAATCCATCTCGAATTTTATAACCCTGTGCAGTGACAAATAACAGCCCAATCCTGCAGAATATTTATTTAATATATCAAATCAGCATGCGATTTCATTCAGAGAAACAGATAAACACCAGATTTCTTCCTTCTTTTCCCTGTGAACTTGGCCAATCAATTAATCTATTTCTCCCTAAAGCTTTTCTCAAAGGTAAGTGTAAAGTGAAAATTTATTTCTTGGGTCATTAGAGAAGAAACGATGAAGCTCAGGCACAGTATTATTTGTACCTCTGTCAAAAAGTCTCTGGTATACTCAGCACTCATCATCTGAGGAGGGAGCCCCACATCTCCCAGCCAGCACGCACCCCTGATGACTAGGCTCTTCGACCACTGAGGATTGGGAACCCATCTTGAAGCAGCAATCAAGCTCACATCAGAACAAGATGTGGGGGGAAAGAATACATTTCTTTTTTAAATCATATGATGAACACCAATAAAATTTCTGGGCAATAAAAAATATGTCTTCAGGTATTCAAAGAGAGCATGATATAAATTTCTTCTCTTCTGTTTTACTTTATTAAAGTTCCCAGGAAGGGGGGGAAAAACTCTGGGGGTTAAAATCAATACCTAATGCCTTTCATTTTGAGAAGAGTAGGTATATCTTACATTACCATTTATTAGTTTATTTAAGACAGACATATAAACTGCCCACATTCATGACTTCCAATGATTGATTGGAAAAAACTTTTTGAGAAGCCTCCAGTCACTGGGATAAAGCTAGGCTTTGGAGAAATTGATATAAAAGAAGTAATTTTGGTTACTTCCAGGAGTCCTGGGACCAGTGAGGAAGAAGGACTTATGATGATGATGCTGAGAGTAAGTCGAGAGGGTGGCAAACTTAGAGTACTCTGGGAGCTTTTAACTCTGATCCACAGAAGTTAAAGTTTCACAGCTAAAGTGACATCCTCGTAATCAAATAGGAGGTTAGCAAACGAAGGACAGAGTATGTGGTCCTGTGCAGAAGACCGAAGCTGAAGGGACCTCTGTGTGCTGAGCACAGAGATGAGCCAGGACAGCCTCATGGTTGCAGAGACAAAAGTCCGCTCTTGTAACCCAGCTTAGAAGTTTGGATTTGGCTCTCAGAGTAAGAAAAAAAACCATTAGAGAATATTTTAAAAATTACACTGCATAAGGAACTTCATGCACTTAAAATTTTTCCCTCGGCAGGAGTATAGAGCCCAGACTGAGGGAAGTAAGGCAGTAAGAGACTGTAACATTGGTGGGGAATAATGTGACTCTGAGCAAATGTAGCAGTGAATGAGACCAAGAAGAGGGATGGATCCGAGAAATAGTATATGTAGAGTTGTTGGGGCTTGATGATCTTCCAAATATGAGTGATAAAGACAAGTGAAATGCCAAAAAAAAAAAGAAAAAAAAGACATGCATGAAAAGTAATCTCAGTTTTCCAGTGTGGCCGTTCATCAAATAAACCATCCAGGAAGAAGAATAGCTTTGGGACCATGGACAATGTTGGAAATGTTGCAAGCGTCAGAGAAACTGCCTCCCAGCAACATAATACGTGCTGTTAGTTAGGATAACACTACCTGCTCTACGAAGTAGACAACTAAATGTCATCAGCTCACACAACAGAGTTTACATTTTGCTTCCTTGGACACCCAGTGGATGCCTCTCCTGTGGCTACGTCCAATGCCCAGGCTTCTTGTCTTGACCTTCCAGCAAACCCACGGCCTCGTCTGGGCCTTTATCAATCCCAGTGAAGGGGTCAGTGTGGGAAAAGTGCATCCACTCCTAAACATGACAGTGACGAAAGCTTTGGAGATAAGAGCTCTGGGGGAAATGAGTGATGTCGGACACATTGATTAAAAAGACAAAGAACGCTGAAAGGAGACATAACTTTTTCTTTAAGCATCTGTCAAGGTCAGGCACTTCTCATAATTCATTTCTGGTTCTCACAAAAAACCTCATAAAAGGTGTTTTTCACCCTAGATTTTTGGAGGAGGTACAAGTCTCAGAGAGAGCATGGAAACAGGTCAAGGTCACATAAGTAGTGAACACCTGTGTTTGGACTTAAGTGTGATTTTTCTAATGCCAGACCATTTTGCTTGCCTCACAAAACACTTAGTATAACCCTGCTCTCCTTCATCTGGGAAGAGACCAGAATAAATCAAACTAGTTAAAATTCAATTTCAACCTTAAATAATAAAAAACAAATTGCATTTTTAATTGTCAAAAATATGGGAGAAATGCAGTGGAATTGTCTGGTGAAAGCATCCCCATTTTTCCATTCTTGCCTTTTGGTCTTCAAGGTTAGTGAATTTACAGTGTTCTCTCCACAGATTTATACTTGTCAAATCTCTGGTCTTAGAATGAAGGTCTGGCTTAAATATTGATTAAATATGATCATATCACATGGCTATGGAATTCCAAAGAAAATTAGTTGACATTAATTAAAATAAGCTACTGTAGTGTTCAGGTCAATGATCAAGATGAATATTAGACATTATCTTTAATTCTGACAACTTTACAACTTAGTGAAGGCTACAGGCATATTATATGCCTTAAAGAGAATTGGCAGCCCTGCTTTTCACTTTATATTCTTCGTCTGTTGTTGCCAAATCACCAAGTTATCTTTGTACTCAATGATTTAATGGTTGGGATTCATTCTTTCAAAACTGATAGTGAAAATTACTGTTCTCCAGAAGGAAATATATTAAAAGAGAGAACATAAATAATATTACTAAGAACATATAAAATTAAAGAGTGGCTCATTATAAACCCAACATTATATCCAGCTCAGTGACAACAATGGTCATTTGTGGACAAGATGGAAATTCTTTGTGAAGTCTATACATGTTAGGGTGCCCAGGAAAATTCCTATAATTTCATAAAAACCTATTTTTCAAGAAAACATTTAACTTTTCTAAGTGACTCTTTAATCTGTTTTTTACTTGATTTTCAGAGTCAAAGATACCACAATATATAAATTTTTTTAAAAAGACATATTCTGGATTTTGTTTTAGGCTTGGTCCTTCTAACTTGTGAAATCTTTAAAGCCTGCCTCTCTATTCCAAAATAACATAATAAGCAGGTTTGGAAAGCACTACGTAGTTGATTTTACTAATTGGTAAGAGAAGAAGTATGCATTGTACTCACTTTCAGTTAGATGATATTAATGAGTACAATTGTCTATGTGAGCAAAATGGAGGTTCTGGGTATAATAGACTATGCTGGTTTTAGCCTACTTTCTGATAACAAGCCAAAATTAAGTATCTTCATAACATGTGCTAGGTTTTATGTGCAGAAAGTACAAGTTACTTGCATTATTCAATATGGTAATGGAACTATCATTAAAATCCCAAGCTTATTTGTGAGTTAACACATTGCATAAGAACTCACTCAAAATTAAAGAATCTCTATATTGTTGTTCTTATAGGGAAGTTGTTCAACATAAATCTGGTTGAGGAAGAATACATTTGGAAAGGCCAAACTAATAGACCTGTATTTAGATTATCTCAGATTATCTGTCAAAACTCAATTCCCAGATTAATATTAATACATTTCTGCTTAATGGAATATCTCTGTTTCAGTGTACATTTAAACCAGTGACTTTGCTAATGGTAATTTAATTATTTGTAGTGAGATTTAGAAAAAAGTCAATGGCAACGTATTTCAGTATTACTTAGCATTGTAGAATTAATCATTTATAGTAACCCTACCTACATAGCACATCAGTAACTAACAGATAGCTAACATATCAGTTACTTAATATCATGAACACAATATATAGATACTTACCAATTACATCTCAAAAGAGATGTCACTGGGCCACTGTCAAATATAACTATATAGTAAAAGTATTATAAAACAATATACACATATTAGACTTTTAATGAAAATGAAACATTGCCTGATATTTTAGATAATAAAATCAAAATTGTAAATTTTTGTTACCTACTGAGTATATGAACTAAAATTCTTTTTTCATCATCAAATAAAAAAGAGAAAGCCAGGTCACTTGTTCCCTAATCCAAATATTCCAGTTTTACCTAAATTTGTGGTGTGATACTTCTAAACATAATAATTTGGTGGTGTTCTTAGCCAACTTTGCCCCTTTAGTTTAGAGTTTCTATTATTTTAATACAATTTAGTTCTGATTATGGAAAGCTGTATAATCTTTTTTGTTACACTGAAACAATCACAACCTTGCAGAATAGTTGCAGGAACAGTCCTATCAACCTTTTCCCTCTTTTCCAAACCCCTTGAGAATAAATTGCCAACCTGAAGTATCTTCTCTGATTATTTTAAGTGTGTATTTCCTATGAATAAAAACGTTCTTCTTCATAACTACAATACAATCTTCAGAATCAGAAGGCTAATACTGAAACTTTCTACTATCTAATCCTTGGATCTTATTCAAAATTTCACCTATTGTCCCAAAAGTGACCTATAGGGTAAAATAATCCAATTTAGAATCACATGTTACATTGAGATGTCAAGGCTCTTTTGTCTCCTTCAATGTGAAACAGTTCCTTAGTATGTCTCTTACTTTTATGACCTTGATAATTTGAAAGTTATAGGCCAGTTATTTTTTAGAAGTTTCCTTGATTTGTTTTTTTTTTCTGATCATTTCACAGTATTATATTGAGGGAATGTCAAAAATGGTTATCCTATCATGTAAAAAATGATTTCAACCTGTCTCATCAATGATGATCTTCACTTTGACTACATGATAAAAGTGGTTGCCAGCCCAATGCCTGGGGACATCATAGTAAAAAACCAACATAAATAGAAAAGCCAAAATAAATTCAAATAAAGAGAAAAATTATGAAAGCAGCCAGAACAAAACAACACTTTATAAATAGAGAACAATCAAGCAAAGAACTATCAACACCTCAGCAGAAATTATGGGACCAGAACAACATTTTTAAAATTCTGAAAGAAAAAAAGTGAAATGTCCATCAAGGCTTCTATAACAGTGAAAACAACCTTCAAGAATTAAGATGAAACAAAAACATTTTCAGCCAAAGTTAAACTAAGAACATTTATAAAAACCAGACCTATACTATAAAAAATGTTAAGAGAAGTTTTTGAGACTGAGGAAAATGGTCTCAGTGGGAAATCAGGATTGTCAGGAATAAATGAGGAGCACTGGAAAAGGTAAATATATGGGTAAATATAAAAAATAATTTTTTTCTTAATTTCCTTTAAAAAGTTACTGTTGAAAACAAAAAGTATAACATTGCATCAGGGTATTTGCAGGTTATTAGTTGTAATATATAAAACAACAATAACAGGACAACCACTATGATGGTGGAGGGGAAATGGATCCACACAGTTTCAAGAGTTCTACATTTTATATAAATTGGTACAATATTAATTCTAAGTATTGTGAAAAGATAAAGATGCATACTGTAACCCCAAGAACAATTACAAAAAAAATAAATAAACAAGTATGAGAGACATAGCTAAGAAGACATCATAAATTAAAGTGAAATTCCTATAACATAATAAAATTAAACAAACAAACAAACAAATAAATAAATAAATAAATAAAATAAAGTGAAATTCCAAAAGTATTCAAAAAATCCAAAAGAAGACAGAAAGGGGAGAACAAAGGAACAAAACAGAAGGACAAACAGAAAATAAATAGTAAAATAGTAGACCCAAATCCAACTATATCAATAATTACATTAAATGCTAATGGAATAAATATTCCAATAAAAAGGCAGAGATTATCTGACAGAGTAAGTACTAACAAGACCCAACTATATGCTGTCTACAAAAGAGACACTTTAATTATAAAAACATAACCAGGTTGAAAGAAAATAGATGTAAAAAAATATATATGCTGTGCAAACAGTAAGCTTAAGAAAGCTGAAATGGCTATATCAGTTAAAACAGACTTTGAAAATCCAGTATTACCAAAGTTAAAAGGGGCGTATTTATAAGGAAATGGATATAATATAATGATGGACATAATGATAATTTATAACAGTCATAAATGTGAATGTATCTAATGAGACGTTCAAAACCAATGAAGCAAAAATTAACAGAATTACAGTGAGAAATTCTACAATTATAGTAAGAAACTCTAATACTTCTCCTTCAGCAATTGACAGAACTGAAAAAACAGCAAAGATATAAAGATCAGAGCACTATCAGGAGGATGGAAGATGGCGGAAGAGTAGGGGACCTTGCTTCATCTAGTCCCTTGAATTCAGCTAGATCTCTATCAAATCATTCTAAACCCTTGTGAATTTAACCTGAGATCTAAGAAACGAATTGCTGGAATTCTACAAATAGAAAAGCGACCACTTTTTGCAAGGTGGGAAGTGTGGAGAAGTGAATTTGAGGGGTTATATCAGAAAATAACTGTCAGGGGGAGGGAGCGTCAGAAAACCAGCTCTTGGAAAGTGATGTAACAGGGGAGCACAAAATCGGAACCTTTAGAAGCTGCTCCCAAGAAGGACGTCCCTGCCTGAAAGGTGCTCAGGTGGCAAACTGGGGCAGAAGCCTAGGTGGGGCAATGTGGTCTCAGGATCCCCAGGGTCACAGAAAGAATAGGGGTGCCTGAGTGGGCAGAATTCCCAAGCATTGGAGCAGGGAAACTGGCTACAATCAGCCAGCCCAGTAATGAGCTCTCAGCTTGATTTGCCATAACCACAAACCACTTCATGATTGGGTGACCACTCCCAAGCAGGGGCCCTGCAAGTGGCAAAACTGCGGTGACCCTCCTCCTTCCCCCAGGGAGGATCGGCAGGGGTGCACACTGCAGGGGCCTGCAGAGTTTGGCAACATAAAAGTGATTGACTGCTTTTCCCTGAAGGTTCACTGAAGAGTGGGAGCTGTGATCTTTCAGCTCCAGGGCTGGAGATCGTGGAGCCACCATTTTTATTTTTATCCTCTAAAAAGGCCCTGCATCAGGGAAATACAAATCAAAACCACAGTGAGATACCACCTCACACCAGTCAGGATGACTAAAATTAACAAGACAGGAAACAACAAATGTTGGCAAGGATGCAGAGAAAGGGGAACCCTCCTACACTGCTGGTGGGAATGCAAGCTGGTGCAGCCACTCTGGAAAACAGTATGGAGGTTCCTCAAGAAGTTGAAAATAGAACTACCCTATGACCCAGCATTTGCACTACTAGGTATTTACCCCAAAGATACAAATGTTATGATCTGAAGAGGCAGATGCACCCCAATGTTTATAGCAGCAATGTCCACAATAGCCAAACTATGGAAAGAGTCCAGATGTCCATCAACAGATGAATGGATAAAGAAGGTGTGATATATATATACACAATGGAATACTACTCAGCCATTAGAAAGGATGAATACTTACCATTCACATCGACGTGGATAGAACTGGAGGGTATTATGCTGAGCGAAATAACCCAATTAGAGAAAGACAATCATCATATGGTTTCACTCATATGTGGAATATAAGAAATAGTGCAGAAGATCATGGGGGAAGGGAGGGAAAATGGAATGGAAAGAAATCAGAAAGGGAGACAAACCTTGAGAGACTCAGTTTAACTACAGGAAACAAACTGAGGGTTGTGGAAAGGGAGGTGGGTGGGGGGGATGGGGTAATTGGGTGATGGGCATTAAGGACGGCATGTGATGTGATGAGCACTGGGTGTTATATGCAACTGATGAATTACTGAACTCTACATCGGAAACTAATGATGCATTATATGTTGGCTGATTGAATTTAAATTAAAAAAAAGATCAGAGCACTAACAATCACCTAGTTGTTCTTGGTTCTTATAGAAAAATGGTAGAGTACATGTTCTTTTCAAGTGCTGATAGTATTATGTGAACAATACAATAAACAATAGTATAAACAATAGGATATATACAGTGCCATAAAACATGTCTTTAAAATTTTTCAAAGACTAATGTCATTCAGAATGTGTTACATGATCACAAGTGAATTAAATAAAAAGCCAATAACAGTAAGATACTAGGAAAACTCATAATTAGAAATTATTTTTTTAAATATTTAAAAATTAAACACATTCAAAGAAATCACTTATGAAATTAGAAAAATATTTGAATTCATGATAATAAAAATATGATAGATCAAAATTTGTAAGGTATAACTAAAGTAGTATTCAGACAAATGTATATAAATTCAAATGTTTATTTCAGACAATAAGAAAGGTTTAACATCAATATTCTAAGGTTCTACTGCAAGATAGTAGAAAAAGAAGAACAAAGTATACTCAAAGCATGTAGAAAGAAAAAAATAATAAAAATGAGAAGAGTTGTTGCTATGGGCTTAATGTTTGCGTCCCCTCAAAATTCATATGTTGAAGCCCTAATCCCCAGTGTTATGGTATTTGAAGATGGTACCTTTGAAATGTAATTAGGTCATAAAAGTAGAACTTTCCTGATGGTAGAAGTACCCTTATAAAAGACACATGAGAGAAATGATGCCCACCTGCCATGTGAGGACACAGCAAGAACACAGCAAGAAGGACACAGCAGGAAGGTTGCCATTACAAACAAGAAAGAAGGCTGTCACTAGACATTGAATCTGTTGGCACCTTCATTCTGGACTTTCCAGCCTCCAGAACTGTGAGCAATAAATTTCTGTTGTTCAAGCCACTCATTCTATAATAGTTTGTTATAGCAGTCCAAACTGAGTAAGACAGGTATCGGCAAGATTGTAAAATAAAATAGAGAAAAGTAGCCAATCCAAAAGCTTGCCTTTTGAAGTGATCAGCATTGACAACACACTAGTTAGACTCATCTAAAAAGGAAAGAACACAAATCACCAATATAACACACAAGTAATGGGTTATTAATACAGATTCTACATTGGATTCTTTGTTCTTTGGGTGTTGAGTTTGATGAGTTCTTTATAGATTTTGGATACTAGCCCTTTATCTGATATGTCATTTGCAAATATCTTCTCCCATTCTGTCGGTTGTCTTTTGGTTTTGTTGACTGTTTCCTTTGCTTCGCAAAAGCTTTTGATCTTGATGAAGTCCCAATAGTTCATTTTTGCCCTTGCTTCCCTTGCCTTTGGCGATGTTTCTAGGAAGAAGTTGCTTCGGCTGAGGTCGAAGAGGTTGCTGCCTGTGTTCTCCTTTAGGATTTTGATGGACTCCTGTCTCACATTGAGGTCTTTCAACCATTTGGAGTCTATTTTTGTGTGTGGGGTAAGGAAATGGTCCAGTTTCATTCTTCTGCATGTGGCTATCCAATTTTCCCAACACCATTTGTTGAAGAGACTGTCTTTTTTCCATTGGACATTCTTTCCTGCTTTGTCGAAGATACAAAAGTAGGGATCCGAAAGGGTATGTGCACCCCGATGTTTATAGCAGCAATGTCCACAATAGCCAAACTGTGGAAAGAGCCAAGATGTCCATCGACAGATGAATGGATAAAGAAGATGTGGTATATATATACAGTGGAATATTATGCAGCCATCAAAAGGAATGAGATCTTGCCATTTGCAGCAACGTGGATGGAACTGGAGGGTGTTATGTTGAGCGAAATAAGTCAAACAGAGAAAGACATGTATCATATGACCTCACTGATATGAGGAATTCTTAATCATAGGAAACAAACTGAGGGTTGCTGTAGTGGGGGGTGGGGTGGGAGGGATGGGGTGACTGGGTGATAGACACTGGGGAGGGTATGTGCTCTGGTAAGCGCTGTGAATTGTGCAAGACTGTTGAATCTCAGATCTGTACCTCTGAAACAAATAATGCAATATATGTTAAGAAAAAAAAGAAGAAGAAGAAGGTAGCAGGAGGGGAAGGATGAAGTGGGGGAAATCGGAGGGGTAGACGAACCATGAGAGACGATGGACTCTGAAAAACAAACTGAGGGTTCTAGAGGGCAGGGGGGTGGGAGGATGGGTTAGCCTGGTGATGGGTATTGAGGAGGGCACATTCTGCATGGAGCACTGGGTGTTATGCACAAACAATGAATCATGGAACACTACATCTAAAACTAATGATGTAATGTATGGGGATTAACATAAGAATAAAAAAATTAAAAAAAATACAGATTCTACAGACATTAAAAGGATACTATAATATTACAAACAACTTTATGCCAATGATTTCAACAAGTTAGTTGAAATACAAAAATTCCAAGAAAAAAGAAATATAAAAATTCCCCTAAAGATCTCATAAACTACAAAAGCTCACTCAAGAAGAAATCGATAACTCAAACAGCCTTGTATCTAGTAAAGAAAATTGAATGCCCAGTCCAAACCTTTCAAAAAGAAACTCCAGTACAAGGTGGTTTCATTAGTGAATCTTTGAAACATTTAAGAAAATAATAATACCAATTCCATACAAAGTCTTTCAGAAAATATAATGAGGGAACATTCACCAACTTATTTTATGGGGCCAGTAGTATCCCATCAAAACCATTTGATTTTATAAGAGAAAATAAAGCAACAAAAATGATATCCTTCATGAATATGGCTGAAAAATCTATGGGTCTTCTCAGTCAGAATGGACGAACGCTTTGTGGTAGCCTTATAGGCAATCTAGCTCCTTTCCTTTGTAAAGTCTGACGTGAAGATGCTGACAAATTAAAGGGAGTTTAATATTTTTATTTGTTTGAATTGATTTGCAATCAAAACTTGAAGTTTTATTGACATGATCAACACAAGTGCACAATTTCTAAATTTAGTTACGTGCCTATAGGATTTTGTGTGTGTTGCAATAGGAGAAAATTAAATAAAAAATTTTCAGTTTTTCACGATATTAATAAATACCATAATTACTCAAAAAGTTACAAATACATAAAAAAAATAAAGGTCAATCACCCCCAAATATATATATTTTTAAACTTGGCTGAATAATGCCTGGATAGGTCAATACTATTCAATATTTCCTTATATGGGCATCCCCCCAAAGGACCAAATAAGCCGAAAAGAATTATGTGGAATAGTTGTTAATATAAGTGTATATAGATGTGGATATATGTGTACTTTTTATGTTTAATGAGTAAAGTAGCCTGATTAAATTAAATATTATAAAGAGCATTTAAATATTTATGTATATTACTTTTTCATTTCCTATACAATTTTATAATATTATAAGATAGGCTTTCTAGCTATAAACATTATCTATGTTTTTTATTTGGCAAATAGTGGTACTAATTATGGACACAGTAAACATATCAAGGTGTTGGCAGAGCCATGCTGCCTCTGAAACCTCTAGGGAAGAATCCTTCCTGCCTCTTCCAGCTTCTGGTAACCCTAGGTGTTCCTTGCTTTGTGACAGCTTCATTTCAATCTCTGCCTCTATCTTCATATGGCCATCTTCCTTAATTCCGTCTTTGGCTTCACATTCTCTTCTCTATGTTTTTCCTCTACTTGGAAAGACACCAGTTATATTGGATTAGGGTCCATCCTAATGACCTCATCTTAACTTGATTACATCTGCTGAGATCCAGTTTCCAAATAAGGTCATATTCACAGGTACTGGGGGTAAGGATTTCAACATATCTTTTGGGGGAATGTGATGCAACCCATAATGAATAACATTATTTGCCTGCAGGATCAATACCGATCATTCTTAATAAGTGGATCAAGCACTTTGTATTAAGTTTCTAATAAAGGAATTTGAATTGGTAGTATTTTCCCTCTCATTCTCCTGTGCATATTTGTGCATTGTCTGATTGGTCTCTAAGACCTAATCAATAGGCTTAACTATAATTTTGTTGAATTCAGCAAGGAGCACTTGTTCATATATAGGAACAATATCTACAAACTAGCTCTGATTAGCAATGTCATTTAATACTGATTTGATCAGTTAATTGTTCAAATGTTCAGTATCAATGAGATTTTTGTCCAAGGACTAGCCATAATTCCCTCAGACATATTTGTTTCATCAAAATGGAAGGTCTGTAGTGACTGCCTGACTGGGTTACGAGGAGTGGTCATGCTGGAATCTCAGTCCCTTGTTCTGCCCATCATCTAATTCTTTCCTCCATGCTCAAGTTGACTCTTAAAGTAAGTTTTTCTTCCTGGATATCAAGATTCCTAATTTTTTTTCTTTAAAAATTTATATTGCAGACCCATCCTGAGGCATTTTACTATCACTGGGCTTAACAACACTTTCTGTAACAAAGGAAAGCATCCCTATCCCTATGGCCGCTCCTCACAAATAATGTCTCTAGGTATTTCCAACCTTTGCACTGCTGACATTCTGGGGTCAATAATTTTTTGTCATGGGGGTTGTCCTGTACATTGCAGGATGTTTATCTGCATCCCTGGTCTCTACCACTAGATGCCAGAAACACCCCCACTCTTGTTGTATTGTGACAATCAAAGCATCTTCAGACATTGCCAAATAACCTGCGAGGAGAAAAATCATCCCTTTTTGAGAACTCCTGCCCTAGATTGAATTATGGCCCCACTGAAGAAAACTGGATGGGCTCTCACTTATACGGAAATGCCAAAAATGTTGGAAATAATCTTTTTTTAAAGATTTTATTTATTTATTTGACAGAGAGAGACACAGTGAGAGAGGGAACACAAGCAGAGGGAGTGGGAGAGGGAGAAGCAGGCTTCCCGCCGAGCAGGGAGCCCCATGTGTGCTCGATCCCAGGACCCTGGGATCATGACCTGAGCTGAAGGCAGACTGAGCCACCCAGGCACCTCTTAATGTTTTTATTTTTCCAAGAAAGAATCTTTAAAAATACATGCAGTAAGTGTTGGCATTATTTATTGATACTGGTAAGATAATATTGATATTATTGTTATTGATAACATGCATTATTTATTTTTAAATATTTTATTTATTATTTAGAGAGCACTTGAGCAGGGGAGAGTCAGAGAGGAGAGAGAGAGAGAGAATCTAAAGTCAACTCCACGCTGAGCACTGAGCTCAACGCAGAGCTCCATCCCACAACACAGAGATCATAACCTGAGCGACATCAAGTCAGACACTTAACAAACTGAGCCACCCAGGTGCCCCAACATGGCATTATTTATTGATAAACATTTTATTTGTAGTCATTTTGAAGGAGTTTTGTTTGGTGGTGTTTTGTGATTAAAATCTGAATTCTTCATTCTCCCACACCAGTTTGAAATTCAATTTAAGGGCGCCTGGGTGGCTCAGTTGGTTAAGCGACTGCCTTCGGCTCAGGTCATGATCCTGGAGTCCCTGGATCGAGTCCCGCATTGGGCTCCCTGCTCGGCGGGGAGTCTGCTTCTCCCTCTGACCCTCCCCCCTCTCATGTGCTTGCTCTCTCTCATTCTCTCTCTCTCAAATAAATAAATAAAATCTTTGAAAAAAAAAAAAAGAAATTCAATTTAAGAAGTCATAGTTGTGCCCTAATTAAAATCATTTGCTCAACAGCTACAAGTGAAATAAACAAGCACAGGGAGGAGGGGAATGAACTTTAGGATGGTAGATGCTTCCAAATGTTTTTAAAAATTGTTTTGCTTTCTTTTATTTTCTTTCAGGTAAGGAAACTAATTTAGAAGGAATAAAATAATTGACCTAGTTGTGACAGCTCATTATTTATTGTTTTGTTTTTATACAACAGGCATACAGTTTTACTTCTTCATATATTGATGAAAAATCTGTCACAAAACTCTGAAATACTCATGATCGCTATGTCATGCAATGGAAGTAGTGTCCATATTCATTAACCAAATAAGTCAATACCACTCTGAGTCATGGGATGACTGTTTTCTACATAAATAATCAATCTTAGCAACCCAAACCTAAGAGACTCTTACCTACTACTATGGGCCACTTACAAGGGCTATCCCCTGAAATTCATATCTGTATTCATAAATATTTGTGATCATTAAGTATTTGACTACCCTTGAAGCTCATGTCTTCTGAGTTCCATAAATAGTTAAGCTAGGTAATAAAGCATTATTTTAAAAAAGGTAGTTGTTGTCCTAATAAACACAAGTAGGTATTGCTGCTAGCAGTCTCAAACAACAAACAGAAAACAATACCAAAACTGAAGCATTACCAAAGCAATCTACAATTAAAAAAAAAAGAATTTCAGGGATGAATAAGTGAAGGGGATTAAGAGGTACAGTATAAATAAGACACAGGGATATAATGTATAGCACAGGGAATATAGTAAATAACATTATAATTAGATTTATCATAGTGATCATTTCATTATTTATATAAATATCAAATCACCATGTTGTTCACCTGAAACTGATAAAATGTATCTCAATTATACTTCAATAAAAAAATAATTTCAGAAAAGTAGAATACAAAAAGAAAAAATTGTAAGGCTATTGTGAAATCATAAAGACTTATTTTGTGAATCTGAAGGTGGGCCAAAACATCAATAAAATTATAAGCTGAAAGCAAACAACATGCTCAAGTTATTGTGTGCATTGTCTCTATGACATAAAAAATATTTCACCTAATCTATAAGGGCACAAATGCTGGAAATTAAGGTTTTGGTTCTTAATGAAAATTAACACTTTTTCTAAAGATTAATTTTAAATAGTAAGATTATGGTCATCTTTGACTGAGTGCTTATAATTGAATGACTCTCCATAGAAAGGACATAAGACAACTTTACTGTGCTCTGTAGTGGAAAGTGTGCCTGGAATCTTCTTAACGAGGGCAGCTTCTTAGTTCCTACACCACCACTCCAACACAGAGGACTCTCTCATAACCAGGGCTGTGCAGCAGGCCTGTGGTCAGACTATTGTTTGATATGATTTAGGAATAAACAGATTGGTGCTTTCAGAGTTCATCAAAATATAATTCTGAATTTTTCATCTACCACTCAGTTTACTAAGAAGAGAGATTCACAGCATGAATTATTCCATCCAAAATAATATAAAGGACTATCAGTGACCTAGATTCCAACAGTGAGCTACTTAAGAGGAAGTGCCTTAATAAAGGAGCTTCACGTACATTTCAGGAAAACATTCATACCAGGAAGCTATTTTCTCATATGAGGATCAGAGGGGAGACTGGGACCTGAACTGAGTGCTGGGTGAGGAGGGGCAGAGATCCATGCAGGACCTTGAACTTCAGTGATCCTTCCTCCCTCCAGGCAAAAGGGTCCACAGGCTATGTGAGTGTGCCTGTTCTTTGGTCCCTGTGGAAATGAGGGGAACTCAACATCTGGGTGGAGAAAGAGCAAAGATATATGGGAACAGAAATAGCATGTTTCTGGAGTCTCAACAGGAAACTTCTCATTTCCAGTCTGCCACAATACAGGCCCCAAGAGCAGAAAATGCTATCCTTTCCATCACACTGAAATGCTAACCCATAAGATGCTGAGGCAGCTCACCTCTGCCACTTAACATACCAGAGAACTGTGGGTCTAAGAGGCCTTGGCAGCTGGGGCATAAGAAGAAAGAGAACAGCTCCCTGGTGAATTAGAGTAGATGGAAGAGTTCAATGACAACTTTTTAAAAATTAAATGAGAGCACTCAAGGATAAAACACATCAGAAAACACATGTTTTGGGAGATTAAGAAGAAATCTGATTATTGAAATAAAGAGTCAGGTACTAAATTGAATGTTGTGGAGATCTAGTAGGTCAAATAGGAAAATTATTTCAAATCATAGAAAAATATATGAAAAAGTAGAAATCACAAAGGCAAAGCTAAGGGACTTTAAGGAGAGATTCATAAGACTTACGAAAAGATGTAATGAATAGAAGATAGCAAATTAAACAAATTAAGAGAAGAAAATTTCCCTCTAAGGAGGAATTATGTCTGGAAATTGAGAGGGATCATTGAGTTCCAGATGGGATTGGTGAGAAAAGACAAATATCCAAGTGTAGACTTGGTCCAAAATCTCCAAGCTTCAAGGATAAACAAGAATCCTTATTAACATATACAGAGATAGAAAAACAAGTTCTTGTACTCTTATTTTTATGTTTTGCACAATGCTTTCTACTCTTTTAAATGAAATCAATGGATTTCATCATTTAATGAAAATGCATAGTGTTTTAATACGAATTAACATAATATTTTAATACAGTAGTAGCATGGTGGAAACAGCAAGAACTTTGGAGTTAGACAGATATAACCTTTTTAATCTTATGGCCTCCAGAAAAGAATCTATCTTACCGAAACCCCAGTTTATTTGTCTGTAAAGTGGGGATATTTATGTTGCAGAGTTACATTAGGCATTAAGTGATTGGCTAATTTCACAAACATATATCAAGCCCTACTCTGTGGGTGCCAACATGTTAAGCCCAGGGCATACAGCTGTGAACAACACAAATATAATCACCTTCTCAAGAAGCTTACAGATATAGATTATTGCGGTATAGACAGATACTACATGGGAACCTTTTTGTTTGTAATTTATTATAGTTGTGGTAACTCTTCCGGGGAGAAGCACAGGACACACTGTGACAGCAGACCACAGGTGGGGATGAAGTCAGAACTGGTGTTGGGGTTCATGCAGACTTCCTTCACAATAGTCAAGGTGGGCTCTGAAGGGCGTGGGGCTGAAGATGTAGTACTTTGATACAATGAGGAGAAAACAAAGGGAAAAGTGGAAAACTATGGAGTCTACCAGGTAGAGGGAAAGGAATGGACACGGGGACATGTCATGGAGGCATTGGTAATTTTCAGGAATTGGAAGAAAACTCATGTAGATAAGCAAGTGATGGCCCGTGAGCCAAATCCTGCTGCCCCCTCTTTCTGTACAGCTGGTGAGCTAAGAACAATTTTTACATTGTTAAATGGTTAAAAATGTTTAGAGCCCATGTTGTTTTCTTACCACAATAAAATAACATAAAATAAAATAGTTTAAAAAGATAATATTTTGTGACACATGAACAAGATGTGAAATTCAAATTTCAGTTTCCATAAAGTTTTATTAGAACGTGGCCATCCACTTACTTACTGTCTGTGACTGCTTCCGCATTATGATGGTAGCTTTGAGTGGTTGCACTGGAGATCGGTGGCCTAAGGCCTAAAGTATGTACTATCTGCATCTTTGCAGAAAACGTTTGCCAACCTCTGAAAGAAATAAAACACAAAAATTCAGGGAAGAGTAGAACAGTGAAAAAATCTGATGAGGTAGGCAGCACACAAATCACAGGCAGTATTTAATGAATAGTAGCCTGTTGATAAATGATTGTTGTTATTATGATGCTAGAAACCTAACCAGAATTTGTATCACTGCATCTACAGGAAAATGCATTTAAATATTCCAGCCAAACAATTTTAATATCAACTTTTGGATCATAACCCATTCTTTTTCTGAAAGTTCAAGAATTCCTTTATTTAAAAAAAATAGTTCTGATTTATATACACACTCTGGTTTATAAACAAGTTTATAAAAAATGATGAACATCTCTTTATGTTCCTGGTTGTACCTAGAGGATAATTAGCTGCCCCGTGGTAAAGAGAGATAGTGTCATTAGCTACTGTTGGCAGAGCAAGTTTTCTGCTTTGAAAGTAAAGTCAATTGTAGTGCTATGTTATGAGATTATGAGCCAAAAAAAAAAAAAATATCTGGTTGAGCCAAATGGGCCACTCTATTCCAGGTTACTCAAATCAGAAGGGACACATCTCAGAGAGATTATAAAGCAAATTAGTGAAGAGGATATTTTCAAAGTAGGGAACACAGTGATCACTATTGAGTTCTAGGAATTGGTCAGGCTGCTTTGGGATTTCAATCAACTGTTAGTTATCCATGCTCATGGCGGAGAGAGGAAGTAGAGACATTGTAAAGGCATGAATAACCCCAAATCATTTTTGTCTGGCTCTCGTATGCACTCTATGTCTTTTCTGGACCTGGCTCACCTTAACAATTACATTCAATTAATATTAAAAATTATATTCCCTAGGCACTAACAGATGATGGCAGGGGAAGGAAACAGCTTGAGAGAAGCTGCCCTTGAATTTAAAAACATGTTACTAGAGCAAAGTGGATAATTCCTGGAAATGTTTAAACAGTAGAATATTGACAGCTGTCAGTATTTGCCACATGGAGAGGGCACCAGCTTGGCTTTGAAGGAAAGTCTTCCGATTCCTGTGGAGATTCCTTTTGCTGAGAGCTACAGAATTTCATGTGACCTAAATCTCCCCATGATGACTCCATGTCCTAATTCTTGACTCGTCCTGATTCTAATGCCTTTCGAGAAACTTTATGCATCTGGAGCTGATGCAGGAACTTTCTTTACAGTAGAGAGTAAGTAATAGGACATAGCAAAAAAAAAAGAAAGAAAGAAAGAAAAGATAAGATAAGAAAAAAAAAACCTAAGTCTGTTGAGTTGGCTATGATGGAGTAACATCTAGCTGTATTCTTCCCTGAAGGGACCAGATAACAGAAAATGGAAACCCAACAATCTGGCCTATGAAATATAAGCCTAACCATTTTCCCATAAGTGAGGTAATTAATAGACTGCGACCAGAGAGAATCAAAAGACTATTCAAAAAAAAAAAAGGAAGCATGAGAGAAATGCTCTTAAAGTAGTTACATATGATCCATGTTTCCCGTTTTACTCTTTTTGGGTAATCCCCCATCTTTGACTCAGATATTCTCTATTATCCTTGCCAGTCAAAATCCCATCCTTGATCGATGTTTCTCCACATTTTTACCCAAGATGTTAAGAGTGCCAGAAGAAAAAAAATGTACAGTCATGCTGTTCGATGCCGCCATTACAAATACAGAATGTCTACCAATGACAATAAACTCTTCTGCTGTGCTAACTTTGCTTTTTCTCTCCTGTACTCTCCAGTGGTTATTTCAAACCATCTTTTCCCTTCTCAGATCATTGACTTCTTATTACCCACTTAATTTAAGCAAATGACCTCACCTTCCCCTTCTCAAAGGAAAAACAAGCCATCACAGGAGATGTTTTCACTTTCTGTCCCTGGTGATGACTATCTACTTGTACCCAAACACACACACACACACACACACACACACACTCATTCACACACACACACACACACACATGCCACACACATGGATTCTTCCTCTGCTTGCAATGGGCAACATGTCTGTCCCCAGCTGGAGTGATCCCTTCTTCTGCCTCAGGACAGTGTCCCCTCCTGATATTTTCAGGGACTTTTTTCTCATTATGATTTTTCCCTTATATCTTTAGCTTATTTTTCTCTATTGGATTCTTCCAAGCACTACTTGAACATTCTTCAGCCTCCATCTTAAAATAAACACTTGACCCCGCTAGGTACAGCTGTATCTCTTTCCTCCACTTCAACTAACTTTTGCAAAGACTTGTTTACACTTGCTATCTCTAGCTCTTCCCCTTCCTGCCCTACTCTGGCCCCTGAAATCCACCATCTACCCTTTTGCTTCAATATCATGCCTCTCATTGAGATCACCATGACTTCCTTGTCAATAAATCCAGTAGACACTTCTAGCTTTATATTTCTTGACCTTTCTGCAGCTCTTGGTCACTCCGTCCTTCTTGAAATATTTCCTCTCATCGCTTCCATGACTGCAAACTCTTCTGACTGGTCTCCTGCCTCTTTTAGCCGTATCTTTTGCCTTCTTTCCTGCTTCCTTCATCCTCCCAGCCCATCTCCGGTTTTGGTCCTAATCCCTCCCCCTTGTCACAGTGTCCCTTGAGGAGCTCGTCCATGACAGTTACAACCAACAAGCTGTCAACTTTTCAGGTTTCAATCCAGGCTGTATTTCTGTTGTTCTTCATAGTCCCAACAAAATCCCAATAAACCCAACAAAAGCTCTCCGTCGAAATATCCTTTTGGCATCTCAAACTCAAAATATCCAAAATGGAATGGTCCTCAGACTTCTACTTCTGCCTCGATGGATGGTTCCAATATCCAGTTAAATTACCCAGAAAGTTGAGACTCTTCACTGACCCCTCCTCCTTTAAATAAATCTAAAGTCCTATTGATTATACCTCTTAAATGTCTCTCTTATGTATTCATTGTTTCTTATTCGAACAATCCATCCCCTAGGATGATACTAACTTTTCTAGTGCATTGTTGGAAGAGCTTTCTAAAGGATCTTTGTGCTCCAGTCTTGATTGTCCTCTGTCCCTTATTCACAGTGGCAGCATGACTTTCTTAAAAGACACAAATCTGATTATCCTTTCCTTTTGTATAACATTATTGTTATGTTTTTTGGTCACACATTGGCAAAAATCATCCTTAACATGGCTAATGAGGATCTTACCAAATCCCCTTATTTGTCATCCACCAATGTCTTCTTTTTCTTGTTTATGACAGCATTTCATTGAAATCACAGGATTAAGCAAGCATTCCAATTAGAAAAACCATCACACAGGGAACACAGCCATGTTTTGGTCCTGGGCTTTCCCAATTACTGGATGTGACCTTGGGCAAGTTATTTAACCTATTCGTGTCTTAGTTTCCTCACCTGTAAAATGGGGATGCTAGTAATAATCGTTCCTAGCTCATGGTCCTATTTTAAGGGCTGAATGGGTAATTCACGCAAAGTGGTTAAAAAAAGAGCTTGGCACATACTGAGTGCTCTGAAGGTGTGGTCCACTATTTATTACAATTATTTCCTTGCAATTGCTCAGACTCCCTTGATGTTTCTCCTAAGATCTTTATTGGGCAAACTCTAACACAGGAAAAATACAAACGTACACAATCTGTGGCTTATCCCATATAGAAAATAGTCCCAGATACAAGTGGGCTCCAGTGGGCTTGCAACATTGTCCAACAAAATGACAGGTTTCCTAGTCATAACGCAAAGATTTTTTGATAACTTTTCTCAATTCTCAAACCTCCTGTAACCTCCTTCCCACAAATTCCCGTTTTCAGCCGATGACTTTGCCTCATGTTCAATCAAGAGACCAGAAAACTTCACACTGAAACCCTGCGACCATCTCATCTCAAATCTAAATCCCTACCTGAGTCACCTCCTACTTGTCTCTGTCCTTTCAGAGAAAGGGACGAGACTTCTCTCATCAAAGAGCAATACACACTGTCCAGGGCCCCACCCTCTTATACCTGCCCAAGGATGTAGCTTCCTTAGCTGTCTGGCCCTCCTGCCTCTGTCCACTCTGCCCTCTGCTGATGACTCTCACCAGCATTTGGACATTCCACCTGCCACACATGTATTCTTGTCTACCTGTCCTTCTACAACTGTGGCCCGATGTCTCTGCTCTGTTGACAGCCAGGTTTCTCGACACTTTCTATACCAGGTCTTCTTGCTTCTTCTCATCCCACCTACTCCCATCTGAACTCTGAACAGGTGCAAGTTTTAGAATTACTTCAATTTATTTTGCTCACATTTCTTTTTTATGTTCACTCAAAGGTGACATATGATTTGAAAAATCTATATCTAGAACAATATCTGCTGATAAGTATAAAGAGAGATTCTAATTAAAGGACAGCTTTGGGTTATAGTTTAATTAGGTACATTTTTCCCCGGTGGAACATATAATATCAATGTGTCCTATAATCAGTGCATCTGAGTTGTGATGGGAAACTTACCACAGATGTACAGACACCTTCGCTGATCACCGGGAATACCTTGCTCCTCTCCCCAACCGGAACACTCTTCTTTTCTCCTCCAGGTGCTTATTCCAATCCTAAATTTGTTTGTCTCTTTATCTGCTGTGTAACCATCTCTGCAGCTAGGGTCTTTGAAGGCAAAGCTGCACCTGTTTGGTTCACGCAGTGTACATTCTGCCAACAGTGCCTGTTTCATGATGGGCTTTCACTATATCCTTGCAGGTTTACTGAATCAGTGGATGAAAACCTCCTTTGGGACGCTCACTGCATGTCAGTAACAGAATATTAGTTGCTATAGGCTACAATGAAGTAAAAGACCGTTGACTTTGATTTTCACCCTCAACTTCAGTCCTTAAGTACTAAAATAAACTTGCTGTAAAACACTTTAACATGAGAACACTCTAGGGCTTTATAAAATAAGACATATAAAAGGCCATTGGTTTTTATTTAGCAGTACAATTAGGATAAAGCTTTAAGATTTTGTCACTGCATTACCCAGGTGAGCCTTATTAATGAAACGACCCAAATGAATATCCTGCAAGCATGGTTGCAGACCCTAAAAATGGGACTTTTCCAGAAGACAGAAGAGAAGACAAACATAAACAAAACCCTGGAAATTTCTTGCACAAATCCAAAGCAAATATTCCCCATCTGGGTTTCCCTTTGTGCAACCATGGATATAAACCAGAGTACAGCAATCATTCCATAATCTCTCAAGTCCTTAAGCAAAGGAGAAATGCAATTTTCTCTTCTGGATACAAAAATAAAAAAGTAAATGCTGATTTGGAGCAGGTGTCAATGCTTAAGTGGATCATAAATCATAATTAAATATAAATGGTGCCTTATCTCATCTTTTGATCTAAGTTTTTTCTTTTTAAAGACAAAGTGAAATGGTAGAAATCCCTAGACGAGTTATGTTTCTTTGGAAATGTGGATGTGTCCCTTTGGTTCTGGATGGAGATCAGTGTTATTCCAAGAGACGTCATCATTTATGTACATATGTTTGGGCACTGTCTTTTGCTGCTATTGTAGGATGGAAAAACATAACTGAATCACAAAAGCAATTAGAGATCTACAACTTGCATTTGAAAAATCAATTATGAGCTGCCACAACAGACCTAAGAAGTTGAACAAATAAAATATAATAATTTGCTTCCTCCTGGGGATAATGTGAGACTAAATGAGAAAACACATATTAAATGCTCTTTGAAAATGTCTCAATGCATGGTATTAACAACCGTCATTATTTTTCCTACATTTTCTGGCTCATTAATTTATATCCAGATTTCAAAATATTTATGCACCATTTTTAATTTTGGAAAGCCACACGAAATAATAATTTTAAAATAAATTATATGTAAATTCATAAAGGAGAACGTTTCTAGTGTGCAAAATGATTTTTAAGATTTGGTTTCTTTTTTGGAATCCTTTTTAGAGATGTTAGGCCAAATACTACCAGGAGAGGGCAGTCATGCTTCATACTTTCCCATTCTGCTCTTTCTTAGCTTGAACAGGAATAGTCATTTCAATTTTTCATTGCAAATCAAATCATAATTATAAGCTAATGTCCTATTCTGCCACCAGCCTCAAAGGTCATCAGAGTATGTTCTATAAATGAAAAGAAATTGTTAGTTCTAATTACATGTAAAATTAGTACTGTATGCTCTGGAACTGCTTGTTTCTTCTTGGTTTTACTCTTCATCTTTAAATGGAATTTCATTGGAGAGACAAAGAGTAGCTACCAATATCCTTCATGGATTAAATTCTACGTATTGTAGTTTAATTCAAATATTTGATTTGTTATCTCTAAAACTTAGATCATTTCAAATGAAATTACTATGTTTTTGTACCCTCTGAATTTCTCAGCAAGGACACTTAAATTTACTTGAGTGAAACAAAACCAAACAAAGCAGTAAATGTAGTTTTTTGTGAACCAGATAGTTTTCTTACAGTTTCATGTATTCAGGAAAACTAAAAATAGTGGATTTGGCATGGGTTCTGACCTGGCTCAATGGGTGAACATGGCCGTGTGTGCATTTGAATCATGACTCTCCCTGAGTCTTGGAAATGGTGTTAATTTGAAAGTAAGCTGTATCAGCAAGAGGGGCACGTTGTTGCAGAAGGAATAACATTCTCAGACCCTGAAGAGCAGGGGATCCCAAGGCAAAATTCTCAAGTAAGCAACTATCTGGGCACTCTCATGCACTTGGGCACCAATACACCCGAGTTCAAGTCCAATTTAGCAGAACCAAGAACAGTGGATGGAAACCACAAGGAAGCAGATTTCAGGGCAGATTTCCGACAGAGCTTTATAACAACCAGGGCCAGGGAATGAAAGAAAGGTTACCAGGAGAAATGAATTAGTGATTAAAGACTGAAGTAGCTAATGAAGTTCAAGCAGGGTATCTTTAAGTCAGTTGACGAATCGAGAACGCTATAAAGGCAAGATATATTTGTTGAACATCTACCATGTGCAAGTCCCTCCTTCCATGAGCCCTAGCACCTTTATCACGCCCCAAATCCTACTTTGGTGTCAATTCTAGAGCCACTGCTTGAGGAAATACTCAACAGGTTTCCCTTCCCATTCAACTTTAATTGGCCCATAGGTCTGAATACCCTGCTGGCTTCTGAATCTCACCAGTAGGTACAATCTCTAAAGAAGGAAAGTGTAGAATAGGTGCATCTTTGTTCCACTTTCTCAGGTGACTACAGGTGAGTAGTCACACTGTCAAAATGCCCCACGCCTTTCCCAAACCTGTGCACATTGATGTTCTGAGGATATCCAAGCTCTTCACTGTGAGCAAGAAAAGCCAGACTTTGTCCATTGCACCTGCCTCTTGTTTGGGCACAGGGGCTGAGCTGTTCTTCACTTCTCTTCTGCCCCCACTTAATCCCCTGCACAGTGTTTGGTGTCCAAGTGACTTCTTTTTGTCCATCAGTGCCCAGAAACATGTTTGTCAACATGACATTTTAGAAGACCATTTATCTTCACCATTAACATGAGGTTTTTTCTTTTCCCCCTCAGTATTGCAGATCACCCCTGGGGTGGGACAGGGGAAGGTGGTAGAGCAAAGTATTACCTGAGCTTAACCTCCACATATCTCACTGAATCATATAGCTAATTCTTTCTTCTCCTATGGCTTGGGTCATGCATGCATAGGATCGAGAGGATTGTCTGTGTTGGGATGAAAGTGCGTAGTATGGCTCACCCAGCATATTGTTATGAGAAATGCCTGCTTAATGCTTAATTTTGTAAAGAGCGAAAGGAAAGACAGTTTTCTTATTAACCAGGCTTACTCAAATTCGACTATACTTTGAAGTATTAGTAAATGAAATGACTGATACTAAGGTGCATCAATTTGTTGACAACTATACTACTTATTTTTTCTAATCTTTCAAATGCAATATTAACCAGTGTTTAGACTTTAGCTCCAGATGATGAATCAGGACAATAGTTTCCCAGAGAACTGATTGGATGTTTTTTGTCTACGGCTGACTCACACATATTTTGGAAGCTTCCCCACCATTCCCACCCCCACTTCAACATGTAAGAGTTCAGATTTGTTCATTCCTAACTGGGAGTTAAATTTTGCAATATGAGAAAATGAATGTAACATCCCTCTATTTAAAAAAAAAATTAAATCAGGAGCGTAAATGGTCTTACTCGGAGCATTTCCAGTCTTGCCAATAAAATTAAAATGTCATTTGTGTGCATCCTTCTGCATACTTCTAGATTTTCCGGTAGGTTGTTTCATGTACCTACTAGCATCTACAAGTTACTTCACGGGGCTTTTTCGGAACAGAATTGTGCTGCTTTCACCAGCCTTTTCTGTCTCACACACACTCCCTCGTAAACTTTCAGCCACACACCGTAGAGTCAAGATTTATATTAACTAAAATTTATTGTCAATTATTTGCCAGACACTCTGGTAAGCATTTGTGTTTGTTGCTTCTCGTTCCGTGAAGTAAGCAGTGCTGTTATCCACAGAAGAGAAGTTTGAAGATTTGAGACTAAGAGACAGCAAGCAGCTGCTAAGTGGCAGGTGTTAGATTTTAGCCCAGAGCCTTCACGTCTGAACTTTTGCTAAACATTTTGCTCAAGCACTAGAAATGTAAAAAATCCAAGAAATCTCCTGCTATGTAGAAAAAGCTAGAAGATGACATATAAACAAAAAAGAGAATTATAATATGATTAGTTTTAAAATGCTGTTATTTACTAAGTGTTATGGGATGGGAATTGGCTGACATTAAGTTCCTACTGCGTGCCTTCTACCATTCTGGTCACCTTGCAGATGTTATGTCATTTAAGGATCAAATTAAGTTTCTAAGGAAGCTATTATTGGCCCATCTAGAAATGCAGAGGAATAATGAACCTCAGGAGTGGTGGCTGGGGATGGCCGGGGAACAGACTAGAGAGGCCTCTTACTTAATGAATGGACACTGAGTGTGTCCTCCACATGGCAAAGTTGGCTACGGGTTCATCAAGCACCAGGACTTTCTCCAGGTGGGCACCCAGCCAGACCCATTTCCCAGCCTTCCTTGAGTGAAGTGGGCTCCGGTGACTGATTTCTGGCCAGTGGAGTGTGAGTTTAAATGATACCATGTCTGGGCTTGGCCCCTACAACTCCACCTGCCCCTTCTCCCTTCCCTTATCTGCCAGCTGGAAGCAGAGCATCCCACATGGACTCTAAGCCATAGGGCACGGTGGAGCCACCATATGGGAGAAGCCTGTGTCTCTGAACAATGGCGGGAGGGACAAATCATCCTGCATGGGACCAAGCCGCTGGAGGTTGGAGCTTGTTACAGCCACGAGCTTACCCTACACATCTTGGTTGTTGGTTTGGTTTTAGAGGGGGAGACAGTGTGTGTTTTGAAGATGGATCTGAAGAGTCTGCTATTTGGCAGGAACTGATGCTTGTGACAAATTATGGGGGAAAAACACGAAAGTTCTGATGTTCTTCCAATTTTAGTCACAAACATTAGTTTATGCCATTTTGGGACCACTTGCCAATTCTCGTTGAAACAATTTCTAACCGGCCCAATAAAAACCTATAAATTGACCAAATAGGGCCTTTAGTATTCTTGTAGAACACCAGCTCTCAAATTTACCTTGTACAATAAGCACCTGGGGACGAATTCTGATTTTAACTCACGAGGTTTGAGACCTGATCATTTCTACTTCTAACAATCATCCAAGCGATTCTGGCACAGATGGCTAAGGGCTAACCCCATTTTGGAAAAAGCTGCCTAAGGTCTAATCTACAGATGGGGTCCAGACTTTCTGAGACTAAACATGAGAATAAAAAGAGCACCATTCAGCCTGCTCTAAGAAGGACTGCACAGGCAGAATCCCTGGGCATGCCATGAGTGCAGCCCTGAGGGGGATGCTGTCCCAGCGAGTGTTGTGAGCGAATGCCCGACTCACCTTTGTTCACCTGGGGCAGGTTCTTCTGAAGCCACATGGCATTACAACGGTCCCGATAACTGGAGAGGTTAGCAGAGAGGACCCACCGGTTTCTCCAGGCCATATACTCCCGTTATCTATTGTACGAATCAGGATGGCATAAATAATTTAAATAGTGCTGCATATAAAATACGTGTTAGAATCTATTTCTGAAATCAAGATGTCGTTGTGAGAGTGGGAATGTATTTTGAATAAATGTGAGTTACCTCTGGTTGTTTGTCACTGCAAACTGACCACCAGAAAACGTAAAATATAAACTGATGTGTTTGCTCTTGCAGGTTCACGAACTTATTCGGATAAAGATGATGGCATTTCTTCCTGACAAACTCACCATTGTGTATTCCTCTGCTCTTCCTGCTCTAAGGTGACAGGATGGAGCAGGTATCCATTACGTTCCATCTCGGCTTAATCCCTTGCTGCCACGAGAAGTGGAAAATGCAATTAAATGCGCTCCTGAAACCTGCCCCCAGAGTGCTGTTTACAATATTGCCTGCATTAAACAGGAAGATCACGGCCATGCGGCCACTCTCTTTGCATCTGGTGGCTTTGCCGAGCTTTGGGAAACCCGTTTGTAAATTAAAGCATTCAATCAGCTGGTCTAGGAATAAATCTGTTTGTTATAAAAGAATATAGTTTAAATAAACACTCTTGTGAGCTTTATGTGGAGTCGGGTTTCAGGGTGGGAGGGCGGACAGGAGACTCCAGGGGGCTGAATTTGGGCTCCATATTGCTCAGAAAATGCCAGTGGAATTTAAATATTAACAGACCTTGAAAGGGCCTTAAAAATAGGATTTTAAACCAAGCAGGACTTTTCCTTCCTCACTTTAAAGGTCAATCCATTATTTGGTTAGACAGAAGCATCATGCAAGCTACCCATTTCTTTAGGGGAAGTATATTGCTTTCCTGTCTGACCGTATGTTCCATTCGCTTCTCTCACAGGGAAGAGGGCTAAGTAACAGGTGAGTAGGAATCAACTTAAGATGAAACATGTTCTTGGCTCCACCAAGTGCCTGGTGGGTGGTCATAGACTGGACACTAGCCTCTCGGTGATGCCATTTGCCTGTTTAAACAGAAGTCATCAGATGGCCGAGGTTGTCACACTTTCTACCTA
This sequence comes from Neomonachus schauinslandi, assembly GCF_002201575.2. Classification (NCBI taxonomy): domain Eukaryota; kingdom Metazoa; phylum Chordata; class Mammalia; order Carnivora; family Phocidae; genus Neomonachus; species Neomonachus schauinslandi. The sequence continues at coordinate 5,350,788 of NC_058405.1, forward strand.
CAGCATCCTTGCTCTGTCTTTAAGGGGCTGGGAAGGAGATGGGGTGGGCACACTGAGCAAACATCTCTTCTGCATATTTCCTCAAATGGTGGTCAATTTCCACCCCACCACTTCCTCCTGAGTATCCTTTTTCCCTCTCAGAAATGCCGCTTTCTCTTTCCATCGGCTAATCATCATCTTCCCAGGCACCTCCACGCATGGGCCAGGTCTATGCTGGGGAGCACTGTGCGGGAGCTCTGGCCTCGGGGGTCCTTCACTGCCTTCTGTGTCCTTTCTTCTCTGTCCCTCTTTCATTTTCACTGGTAAAATGTTTGCATTTTAGTGCAAAATAATCAAGAGCTGGTCTCTGCCTTCCACTGCTTACCCCAACGTGGGCAGGTTCAGAGCATGGACATTTCGTCTCCTGTCTGTATTTGTCGTTTGTCGCTCCATCTCTGTCTCCCACTGTCCCCGTCTCTTGCTCCATCCCTGTCCCCTGGTCCTCCACTCATTATCTCCTGCTGCAAGGTGGTAAGTCTACCCAAGATGACTTGCGATTCTCTTGAGCAACAGCAGTAAATGGGTTGAGAGGCTGATGTGAGTCAAGCACAGCACTAAGTGCTCAGGATCAAAAGAGTCATCATAGAAGGACACCAGTCCCTGTGTCCCCAGAGCCTTTCATCAGGGAACACTCTCAGCTTCGGCAAAAAGGTCTAGCCCCACTGGTCCACAAGCCCAAAGTGACCAAGGAGCTTGTGTATCAGTCTTCTCTGACCACGTGCCCACGGGTGTACTGTCCCGTGAGGATGAGACCCCCCATGCTCATACAGTCACCATACCCTCCTCCACCCAGCACACTGGACAAGCCTTTATAACTATTTTCAGTTCAGCTCTCTTTTCCCTTGTTGGGATTAAGGTCTTAACATAACTCAAAGCCCCAGGAGCTGGTGTCCTGCCATCATAACTGTGTCTTATCAGCTCCGTCTTCTATGCTTGACCTCAAACTGCATCCTGAGGCCAGGTGCCAGGGGCCCCTCCTGTGTCCCACCTGTCCCCAGCATTCTGCATATGCACGTCTGTCAGTATGCCTCTCAACCAAGATGGAGACTGTGTGCACAGAAACACTCACCGGAAGGAAACTAGAGTGGACTTCTGGTCACCCTCCTCAAGGGTGGTCAGCTTTGCTCTTCCCCACACACAGCCCTTCTGGGCTGGGCTTCACACCTGCTTTGGGTTCCAGGTTTCAAGGTGTCCCACGACTCCTTCCAGCCCACTCATAACTCCATGAAGAAGTAGGTGCATAATATGGTTAGAAAGACTTATATTTGGCAGAACCAGAATAACGAGTCAGTTATGTTTATAGCAGTGCTACAAACAGGAAATTTCACAATAGGGGAAGCAGGGATTGTGAGAAAGTAGGAAACTTGCAGTAGACTCATAGAGATAAGTGTTCTGAGTGGGCCTAACAATGAATACAAAGTAGAGAGAGGGGCATAGTAGGTAGGAACAAAGACTAAGATTAACATGCAAAGGGAGGAAGCAGAAACATTTTGCAAAAGGATGGGTTTCACTTAGGAGGTGATAACAAATCTTCAGAGGCTTCACTGAAGTCAGACAGGGGTGTATCCTAGGCTAAGTAGTAAAAAGAGGTTTCCATTGACAGCCAAGAGAATTGGGTTATAATCCCGGCTCTGCCTTGGACAGGATGTATAGTTTTAGACAAGTTATTTATCTCCCAGTGACCTCATTTAATTCATGTTTGAGGCATTAAGGCGTGTGTAGACATGATCAGTAATGATTTTTGTGATGAAGCATTATGTAATAAAGTGACTCTGTGACATATTCTGAGGGATTCTGTAAGAATTCAGAAGGAAAGATGATTTTATGGAGTTAGAAAAATCAATAAGGAGTACATCACATGATGAGCAAGTGGGCGAAAATGTAGGGAAATTAGCCAAAGGACCTTTATAACTGTGATGTGGACTAGTGTGGTGAGTGTAAGAAAACAGAATAGAATGTGAGAGACTTTAAAAAGAAGGAAATTTACAGAATTTTTTTTTGTAATTAGAAATAGAAGAGGTGAAAAGAAAAAGTCATAATGACATAGAGTTTTTAACTGAGTTATAGCAAGAATGATAGTGCCATTACTCAAAATTAAGACATTTAGAATAGGAGCAGGATCTGGGAATGACAAACATTTTCTGTGAAAGACCAGATAGTAAAAATTTTCTGTGGCCATAGTGTCTCTGTCAGCACAGCTTCATTCTGCTGTTACAGCACAATGGTAGCTATAGATAACATGTAAACAAATGGTCATGGCTGAGTTCCAATAAAACTTTATTTATAAAAACAGACAGTAGACCAGGTTTGGCCCATGGATGGTAATTTGCTGATCCCTATGCTAGATGAGTTGACATATGAAAAGTTGATTTTTGAGAAATCACAAACTGAAATGCTTACAATGTCTAGCAGGTACCACAAACGTGTCAATCAGTTCAGTGTAAGTAATAAAGAATGGTGAGGTAGCAAAATGGCAGCAAAATGAAAAGTATTCGTTATGTGTATTTAAATTCAATTTAAACTCAAAACATTAAAAATAAATGTTGTATTAGCTAGTCAAAACAAGTGGCAGACATGGGAAGAGGGCATCCAGGCAGAGATAACCTGAAGTGGATAAATCACAGGTTGATATTATGGAACCACCTATAGAAATTTGATGACTGACTCTATGAGTTCGACTTGTCTTGGGAGAAGTTAGAGAAAATAAGGAATTTCGGTGTCAAGTCCTGGAACACGCCCCTTTAGAGAACAAAAGAATGTGGAAGCCACAAAAGATGTGACCCAGGAAACAAGAGGATAATAGAGAAGAAAATATTTCCTGAGGAGCTGAAGACTGAGGAGTTTGAAGAAGAAGCAGTCAGGTCAACAGGATGCTGTGCTGCTCAACAGTCCCAGAGGACACAAACTGATAGGAGACCCATTGGCTTGGAGTGTGAGGGCCGTTGATGTTCTTGGAGAGGTTGTGTCAGCGGAGAAGTGTGAGAAGAAATTTCAGGATTTTAGGTTACATTGTGCGGATAAGACATGGATAGGAGCACAGCACTGTAGACAGAGCATTTGATGGAGGAACAGACAGGTCTGGGTTCAACCCTCAGCTCAGATTCTTCTTAGCTACTTACTTATAACTTAATCTTGTTATAGGTAATGTAATCTCTCTGAGATTCAGTTCTGTTATTTTTAAAATGAGGAAATTAATATCCCCCTTCAGGATTGTGATACAAGTGGAAATGAGACAGATTCACGCACACCATACTAGGGTGCCAGGCACATATTAGACTCTCCACATTTGTCTCCCTCTCCCCTCACCTCCCAATCCTCTTGGAATGTAGATCTCAGTTTTAAAAGGTATGGTGGTCAACACTCAGTTATATCCTGGCCTAAATCAACTGCAAGTTCTGGTCCATGTGACAAACTAAAGGGTCAGGTTGAAGCCATGAGAGAGTCCATTTCTTCATGTGAGAGAACAAACCATCAAGAACCAGAGCTTGCTTGTATGTCTGCTCACCTAGTTGTGATTCAATGCAATGTTGGGGTTTTTTCACTCTCTGTGTTTTTATGCTAAAGAAGAAGACAGCAAGAATTTTTTTTAAGTGTTAAATAACTTTCTTTACTATCATTTGAAGAAAAAGGACTTTTATTTCAAAATTAATAACAGATAAGGAAAAAGGATTCTACCCTATGACTAAGTCAATATGAACATAAGGCAATTGTGAACTCTTTTTTCCTAATTGTCAAGCACATGAATTAAAGTTTTAAAATCTCAGAAAACTAATGGTTAACATTATTTCAATTGTTCTAAGATCATTTCATCCTACAGACTAAATTTTTAGAGATTTTTTTTTTAATAAGAATATTTTGGATTCCATATTTAACATATAGTTGACTCCTGAACAACACAAGTTGGACTTTTTACAGTTCATATTATAAATGTATTTTCTCTTTTTAATGTTCTTCTTAATAACATTTTCTTTTCTCTAGCTTATTTTATTGTATGATAATATAAAATAAATATAACATAAAACATCACAAGTGTTAATCCACTGTTTATATTATCGGTAAGTCTTCTGGTTAATAGTAGGCTACTAGTAGTTAAGTGTTTGGGGAGTCAAAAGTTATATATGGGTTTTTGACTGTATGGGGATTGGACACCCCTCAGCCCACATTGTTCGAGGGTCAACTATAATCTGTAATAAAATGAATGAATTTTGTAAATATCATGTGAAGGCCTGGCACACTTCTGATATTATTAGCCTAATTTAAATAACACTTTACAGTGATTTTGTTTAGTACTTTATTAAATATCAATCCCCAAACTTTTAAGATGAACTTTATAATACCTATATTTAAGATGAGGAAATTGATCCTACAAAGGTTAATTATCACAAAAGGTCTCAACTTTTTTCTACCCGGTTGCATTTCTAATGGTTCTCCTTGCATAGGAGAAGTATTGACTTCTCCAGAGACCACTATAAAGCCTGAAAACCACTGTGAAGATTCTGGTTTGTATCTTCATCCTCATTTGAGGCAGATCCACATCCTAGAATAATTTTCTGTCATCCCAAGAGTGAGAGGCTGTGATGGTTGGAAAATATGAATAATCCAAGCGGAGTTAGGGGGCATGGCTGTAGAACAGAGACCCAGGTGGGTGACGAGCCGTCCAAACCACAATTTCCTAAGTTATGAATTTCAATCTGCATTTCTCCCTATGTATGAGAAGCCTGACCTGGCAGATGGACATCTAAGAGGAATCTTAAGCGTAAGACTTCTAGGAGACTTAGTACCTCTGCAACAGAGAAGTGGGGAGAGCTAGTGAGGATGAGCCTTCAAGAAAGCTGACTGTAAAGACAAAGAGTATACAGTGGAGGAAAAAAGGGGAAAAGGACTGAATGCATTCTTTCATCCATTGACCAGATAATTGTCATCTCCTCAGTAGTAGATGAATGCGAGACAATGATGAACAAAACACAATCAGTCCTCTCCAGAATCTTTCCTCCAGACACAACCTTGGGATTTGAATCAGTGAATGGCTGGGGAGATGGGCAACAATCCAGTCCCTGGGGAGAGGGCTGGTCAGCCAAACCAAGTCAGCTGGAATCCAGGGCAGAATTCCATTCTCAGAAGGGACTAATGGTACAAGACAGGAAACCAAGACAGACACCCAGGCCCAGACTAAACAAACACAGGGGAGTAGTGGGGCAGAATTATAACCTGATGCACAGGGAGTGAATAGAGGCTCTGCATGGACTCCAGGAAGGACAGTCATGAGCTGAGACAACTTTAGACCCCACCCAGTGAAGAATGGATCCGCCAGCTGAAGAGCATCTGTAGCTGGGTGGGACTACCAAGACGGACTGAGACTTAGCCTTTGGATGACAATCATCACATGGTGTCTCCTAAGTAGTCAGTTTTGGTGTGTATTTTTAAAGTTAACTTTTATCTCTGAAACTTTCATGTTTTCCCTCTGTCCAAAATTTAGATTACTGTGAATGTTATAGAAGATGTCCAAGTTGATTATACCTTCTAACAAAGTAAGACACTGAATTGTTATCTTCAGTGTATTCATGTCACTCAATAAACATCCATAGTATTATCCCCTCAGATGTGAAAGAGGGATTAAAATCTTTCTGAAGTTGGTGAACGTGAAATTAGAATTTAGCCTTGTCTATACGATACTCAAATATATGGTCAAGTAGATCAAATATCCTGGAGTTTTAAAGTGAACTCTTTTGAACTATTTTCTGATATGTGGCAAAATAATTCATCAATTGAAATTTTTAGGTTTAGGCTGACCATCAGAATAATACCATTTTCCAAGTATTTCCAGATTTTTCTAATTTTAGTGATTTTTTTATATTATAAACTACTAAAGCAATCTGCATTTTTAAGAGGTTACATAAAGAGCATTTCCTGCAGGGGTTGCTGACAAAGATTATGGCTTTAGTTTTCTTGTACCCCGAGTACCCAAAAGTCTACTGGGGATGTTAGCAATTGCTAAAAAATTATTTGATTTGTATTTCATGTAAATATGAGCTGACTCAATATTTTTACCTATCGGGTATACAGATGATCCCCGACTTAGGATGGTTTGACAAGACTTTACAATGATGCAAAAGTGATACACGTTCAGGAGAAACTGAACTTCAAATTTGGAATTTGGGATCTTGTCCCAGGCCAGTGATATGCGGGTCAATCCTCTGTCCCAATTCTGGGAAGTGGAAGCACATTTCCCAGTCAGCCACATGGTCATGAGGGTCAACAACTGATATGCTGACAACCCTTTGTACCTGTGCATCACTTTCATACCGTGTTCAATACATTACATGAGACATTCCACATTTTCTTATCAAATAGGCTGTTTGCGCAATGATTTTGCCCAACTGTAGGCTAATATAAGTGTTCTGAGCATGTTTAAGGCAGGCTAGTTTAAGCTATGGTGTTTGGTAGGTTGGGTGTATTAAATGCATTTTTGATGTATGATATTTTCAACCTACAATAGGTTTTTTTTAGAGGGGGGGGACGGGCAGAGGGAGAGGGAGAAAGAGACTCTTAAGGAGGCTCCATGCCCAGTGTGGAGCCCAACGCAGGGCTGGATCTCACAACCCTGAGATTATGACCTGAGCTGAAATAAAGAGTCAGACACTTAATGGGCTGAGCCATCCAGGCGGCCCTACAATAGGTTTTTCAGAATGTAATCCCACTGTAAGTTGAGGAAGATCTGTATAGTGAGTCTTGTGTTATGCCCTGCTGAAGAAGGACCACCAGGATGGCCACAGGCGATATTCTGAAAAACTGATCTGGAGGGTCTCTGAGAGCAAGAAAATATCTATTCTCCTACCATAACTGAAATGTTTGGAATACTTAGATGGGTGAAGGGAGTTTTAGAAGTATACATTGAATCACCAGTGAATCAGGACTGAGTGTTCATTCATTCAACAAATTTTTATAGAGCACCTGCTCCATGCCACATACAGTGTAGGCTGGGGATACAGGAAAGCCTAAGTCAAGGGTTCTAACTTCAAGGACCATCCACTTTTATGGGGAACACACACACACACACACAAACAAGCAAGAAATCACAAAAGAGCACTCACAGCAATAGCAGTACTAGCTGGCCAAAAGCAATCAAACAGCATATTTAAAGATGTTAAAACCCAGCACCAGTCTTAGAAATAAAAGCTAATACTACTAGCTCCTTCTTTAAAATATTTTTCAAATTCTTCCATTCTATTTCATTCATTCATTCATCCAACTACCTGTCGAGTGCCTAATGCCAGACACTTTGTGAAGTGGTATGACTACAAATTTGACAAGTGTCTGCTTTGAGGAATCGTGCATCTAAACAGCATTACTGAATGTGCTGATAGATGATAGATAGATAGATAGATAGATAGATAGATAGATAGGGAGATGATAGATATCTCACTAGAGGAATTCACAAGAAGGGGTGCTCAACATTGTGTGCCAGACATTAGGTAATGGAGGGCTTCCAAGAAGAAGAATGTTTCACTGGAGTTAAGCAGAATTTCATTATGCACGAAGAACTCAAGTAAACTCTCCCAGGCATAGGCGCAGCTAGGATAATGGCAAAAAATATTTTGGAAACAGCAAGTAATGTGGCTGGGCAAAGGAATTTTGGAAACAGCACAGAGATGGCCCCATGGAGATGGGGAAGAAATATCTGTTCTTTAACACTCAAAGTAGTCTGGAGCGGGCAGTGAAAGGCTTTGCAGACTTTGGCGTTTCATTTGATTAGAATCATCCAATTGTCTACACATAAGCACTGAAAATCCTGTCTTTGTGTACTCTTATAATTATCCTCCTGTAACTTCAAGTGTGGAGGAAATCACCACATACATAACCTTAGAAGATAATTATCACTATATTGAAATCTGCATGGACTGGTGATTAGCAGTCACTCTTCTCAGCCATAAAAGTCCACTAATAAGGTGAAAGACCTAGATGTACAGCGAGGGGGATTTGCTCAGGGCTTTATTTCAATGATGGAGAATACAATATAAATCATGTTTTAGTGATGATGAAATGTGTGACAGCAAATCTAAGTGTCATATATCATAAGGAGGCTTTTGTCAAACATCATATTTCATTCTGCTGACACAAAACTATCAAATATCTCAGACACCATCTCTGCCTGGCTACATATATTTAGTGTCAATTTTATTGGCATTTTGTTAATGAAATATAAAAATTAAATGTATTGCAATGAAACTATGAAATAAGTCGTATTCTACATGCCTTTGGCTTTAAGGAAAAGAGAGTGGAATTAATGATAATCAGGTACTGAGCCCAATGGGAAAAAAAGAATGAAAGCGTATAAAATACTTTGATGGACATTCTCTACCTTTCCTCACTTCAAATTTAGTTTGCTTGGTTATCTATGTTGAGATAAGTCAAAAATCATTATGAGCCAGGATTGATTGATCAATTGACTTTTTTACGTTATTGGGTATAGTAAACCAAAGCTAATCCTCTGTTTAATTAATTTCATGACAGCACTCTGATGAAGAAACAAAGGGGTCAAATAATAGATCCCTGCCCTACTAGATTCATGAAGTCGCAAGCAAAATGCAATTCCGAAATAACAGTGTAGCCAGCCAATTCCATTCAGTGATTTGTCTCCAACTCTGTGCCAGGCCCTGTGCTCATAAGTTGCTTCATCATGACCTCATTACATTTGTACTCAGGTTTTCAACACCATTTCTACATTTTCCCAACCCATTCTATACAGAATGGACAATATTAGGAAGGTGACCCATATGGAAGACGCTGGAAGAAACAGACATAACCTGGAAGAGCCCCAGCCCAGCTGGATTTCTGAGCTCCCCGGGGATTAGATATACTCACAGCTGTGAGTCAGGCTGTCAGGGTGATCAAGTCTCTGCATGGTTAACCTCCCAAATGAGATGACTCCAGAGGTTGTGTCCCTGCTCCCACGAGCATCACACCGACCCTCTGAGTCAATAAAGATCACATAAAGGTGCAGGAAATGTGAGCAAAAAACCCAAGACAGACATTTGGGCCGATGGCAGGACTTTAAACAGTATCACAGATAGAACTTCCTAATGATTATTGCAATACTGATGTTGAAAACAATGTTTTCTATAAATTGGGTTTCGACTTGAAGAAAACAGAAATATATGTAAACAGGGGCTAAGGGCATTTGATATAGGCTGAGGCTTGATTTTCTCAGGCTTTGTCTATTCTAGCAATGAGTGAATCAGTTCTAAGCTTATCTAACTGTTGCAGAAGCAAAAGATCAGCTCATCAGATTCTGGCCTAGAATTCTTCTTTATAAAGGTGGAGAAAATTATGCCTACTTAGAATTCCATTTCAGTTCAATTTACTCCCAGCTATATAGAGCATCTGAAGTGCGAACAATATAAAAGGATCAGGAGAGCTTTAAGAATAAAAGAGAATTGAGTGTGCGGGGTGGGTGCACTGAAGTTTCAGCACTAAGCAGAATGCTTTTACAGGGTAATTGTGTGTGTGTGTGTGTGTGTGTGCACGTGCATGTGCACGCACGTTTAAAATCAAGCAAACAACACTTGTTTATTTTCTTGTATTTCAATTTATGTATCACCTATTTTTGTAATACTTTTCCCCACCACAAAAAATAAATTTTATTTTTTGAAGGTTTATATGTGGGAGCAAGACTCAGAAACAACTCTTTTTTTCCCCCCCTCAAATGCAGTATTCTGTATCCAGAGAGCAAGTGTCGTTGAGGAAGGACTAAGTGCCTAGCAACGGACTGACTCCTGTCCAAACTCCCAGGATGCATAATAATCAGAAGGATCCATCTATGAAACTCATGCAGTCTTATACTCTGATTATCATATAAATAAAAGCAAAAGTTCTTAAAAATTATTTAAGACTTGTAATTACTAATTAAGTTGACAATAAATATCAAGAATAGGGTAACTTCCCCAGGAGTAAGAAACTCATCATTTATATATTTAAACCACTTGTCCAGCATTGGTTTTGTTTGCTGTAGAAACTGGACGATGCTGAGATGGGTATCAAGCTTTCTATTCAAAAAATTCCTAGTATTTTGCTACTTATTAAGTAGGTCTCTGTATTTTACAACCTTCTGCCTGGGACATTAGACACTACGTAAATATTTGTAATTTATTTCCTTTCTATCTTCCCCAGGGAAGATCAAAAGGTTTTATGATTTATGTCAACTTGGCAAAGAACTAGTGAAATGCCTACCTTCATGGGTGAGCCATATGGGTCGCTTATCTCTTCTACTGCATGCTTGGATCAGTAGAATTCTAAAAGCTTATAATACTTCTTGAAATGTATTTTCCAAGCAGGATTTATTATTAATGTATATGGTTCTGTCCTTTGGTCACCTTACCATTTATTTTATTAATCACAAGGATATAGGCAAGCAACCAACTGGGGCTGCTATCCAAAGGCCCACACTGTTATCCATATCTGGACCTAGAATCAGGATCGGACAAGTCACCTTCATGATCGTGACGTGGGTGTTTACCAATTACCTTGCTGCATGTCCTCTCAAAACCGGAGTCCCCCGGTTGGGAGTGATTTTTTTCCTAAGTTTGGAATAACACCGGAGTAAATCATTTCCTCGATTATGTTGTGCTTTAAGCACATTCTAAACTCTGCTTTCCCAGTGAAGCCTGGCTGGGTGAATGCTTCCTCTGTGAATGGGCTAGGGCTTTGTTCTTTTTTATCATCTACACACAGGCACCAAGGGGTCTCTTGGCTGAAGTAGGTTCCTCGGGGCTGAGGTTTTCGTTGTGATAACCTAACCATTCAAGGCTTTGCCCTTTAGATGGGCCCTTCAAACTGTTTAATGAAGCAAAGAGCTGGAAATGGACTTTGTTCTCTCAAGGCCCTTTCCACCGCTTGAGACCATACTGTTTTACAACACACTGATAGAGCGTTTTTATAAGATTTGCCTAAAGTAAGTGCGTTTTCAGAAATTCACATAATGCTTGGAAGAACAAGATAATCAAAGATGGAACGGGAAATGGGACGATGATTGCATTTTAAAAGCAGGTCATATGATTGGATGTTAAAACCAACCTTCCCAATGTTCAAAAGTACCAGATTCTAATATTCACGTGCAAAAATGCCATGATAGATTTAACAGAAATGCTTCACTTTGAGATTAAGAAAGCGAAGAAGCCAAATGTGGTCAGGTTCTGGGTAAAGGCTTTCCTTTCAGACACATAAGCTGAATTTCCAGGACGGCGGGAGGCTGCGAGTGTCCTGCAGGGTGCGTTGGAAAGCACTGTGGTCCCTGGCGAGGAAAAGCTCTTGATGAGGACAAAGTGTTATTATTATCCTGACAGTGTGAGGCACCCTTAACTGCAACCATTTAAAAGAACGCTCTCACAACCAAAATATTACAAAATTAATCTTTTGGGGAACAGGGAGGCAGTTATCAAGTATTTGGAATTGAGAACAATTTAAGGGAGCCATCAGAAACTCCACAGTCTAACAAGAATGCGGTGGATGAAGATTGAGTCCAAGGTAGGAACAGAATACTGAATCCCACTGTCCTGAAAATTCTTCGCCGGAGGAGACATTTCATAGAATGGAGGCTGTGATTTGTTTTCACCAGAGATAATGGGCTTCTCCTCTCCTTACCTGCGTGCACAGACCTCAGTGGACTGGTGAGGAGCCATCACAGAGGGGGTACCGAGGATGACTGCTTTTAGAGCGGATCCATCCCTGCTTAGAAATTGCAGAATGTTTTTAGGAGTTAGATGCCAGGGGTAATTAATATATCTTATCAAATTAATCAGAGGTAATTGTCTCATCTGACATGACCCAGTTGACAAAGAGAAATAAGAACACTTGATGGCGCTTCAGGAGCCCTGGCTTTGTGTCCCAGGGATTCCCGTACCTAGCTGCGTGCTCTGAGTCAAATCCCTGAACCGGATGAGCCTGTTTGTCAGTGTCACATGGAGGACTCTGGACAAAACAATCACTGAAGTCATTTCTAATGCTCCATGTTTAAAAGTCAATGCACCTAACCTCTAGTTCAATACGTCTAAGCTCTGGCATGGTTTTCAATTTACAACATTGTCTGCCAACAAGATTCCCACGAAAATGGGAAAATGGAAATAAGGAGAGGTGTATGTTGATATATTTTTGGAAATCATGCTTGTGTTAGTATTTTCAAGTTGCAACCTGAATATAAAAACTACCCCCCGTGCCAGACATTGGGCTGAGGCTGAGGTGTAATCAACCCAACCCAACCTCCACTGGAAAGCCATGCAAATAAATAGACAATTAAACTACAGTGTGATCAATATTATAACAAAGATTTCTTCCTAATATTCTTTTTTTTTAAAGATTTTATTTATTTTTTTGAGAGAGAGAGAATGAGAGAGAGAGCATGAGAAGGGGGGAGGGTCAGAGGGAGAAGCAGCCTCCCTACCGAGCAGGGAGCCCGATGCGGGGCTCGATCCCGAGACTCCAGGATCATGACCTGAGCCAAAGGCAGTCGCCTAACCAACTGAGCCACCCAGGCACCCTCTTCCTAATATTCTGTGTGTATTTTCATGTCCATCAAACACAACCTTGTTTGCTGAGCTGAAAGTCCATCTATAAATAATACTGACATAACTTTGGTAACAGCTTTCCATTAAAAAATGTGAAAAAAGTATCTTTTTCATGTGCCATGTTGGCTCTGGGTTCTAGGCCTGTGTCTGGAACCCTCCTCCCCACCAGGGCCCCTTCCCCCTTCATCTAGCTAAATCCCACCAGCGCTTTAGGCCAACTTCCATTGCAACTGGCCATGACCTCATCCCAGCATGCTCCATAGCCATGGTTCTCAGAGGGTAACTCTGTGGGCAGTAGCATCACCTGGGACTGGTTAGAATGCAAATTCCCTGGCCCCACCCCAGACCTATGGAAGCAGTAGTACTGGGAAGGTGACTCAGCGATCCGTGGTTGAACAAGCCTTCCAGATGATTCGGATCATGCTGACTCCTAAGAACCACCGCTTTGTCTCCATTGTTCCCTTGCATGCCCTGCAGATGGTCAGCTCCACCATATGCAGCAGCCACACTTCCCAGTGATCTCAGGTCCTGATCTCAGGGCCGTGAGATGGAGCCCCATGTAGGGCTTCATGCTAAGTGTGGAATCTGCTTCGGGTTCTCCCTCCCGCTCCGTCTGCCCCTTCCACTCTTGCTCTCTATAAAATCTTTTAAAAAGAAAATAAAAAATAAAAGCATCCATCTTAAACACTCTAAAATACCACACAAATTGAGAGGTTATAAAGTTTAAATAAAGAATCCATCCTGCTAGAGATGACAGATTAATCCTACTTAAAGCCTTCATTGTGTACTTCCTTCCTTAATATTCCGCAAAGCTTCTAGCTACTGGTGTAGTTAGATCAGCAGCTCTCCGCTGAGATGCTTTTGCCCCGCAAGGGACATGTGGCAATATCTGGAAACATTTTTGGTTCTAACAACTGGGATAGAGGGGGACTTCTCTACTCTAGTGAGCAGAGACTAGGGATGCTGCTAAATATCCTACAATGTCCAGGACAGCCCCCCACTACAAAGAATTATCCAGCCCCAAATGTCAACAGTGCCGAGGTTGAGAAACCCTGATCTAAAGTGTGAGAAACCCCAAGTGATTCTGACATCCTGCTTGGCATTCAAGCCCTTCATCAGAAACTTACCCACACACCACTGGAGTTCTTCAAAAATGTCCCTGATTTCCTCCTCACATATTATGTCTTGCCAAAGTAATTTTTAATAATCCGTAGGGCCCGAATTAAACATTATAGCAATTCCTTAGACATTAGACATAAAACTTTCTTCTCCTAAATATTCACTAAGACTTAGTTGCGTACTGTAGCTCAAAGTCGTTATAACAACAGCATACCTAAACCAGAGACGCTGAACTTCCAGATCCAACAGAATTCCCTGTAAGGAGTGATTTTTTTTTTTATTCTTCACAATGAAGAGGATAATGGAAGAGCAGCTACCCCCAAGGTTAGGAAGTCAATGATTCTTTCCCCCTGATTCATTGCGGGGGGGGGAAAGCAGACTACAGGCACTTCTTTTTAAATCTGTTTCCTCAGTTGTAAAGTGAGGGGTTTGAACAAGCTGAGGAATGCTTACATTTGGAAGATATTTCAAGAAGTGCCTTTTACACACATGGCCAACATGATGAATCAACAGGGCACTTTTACCACTGAACCTAGATAGAGCTTCAGACTTAGCACAGAGCATCAGCCACTGGGTTGGCAGCTACGACCTGGGAGGTGAGACCTGTTTGTCTTTCCCCGAGATACTCTCTAAGTCCGTGCTCCTTAAATGCCCCACCTCCGTGCTCTCTGAGCAGGGACTTCACCTTAATCTGGCATACCACCTACCCCACACGGTGGTAACTCCAAAAGGAACATCGGAAGCACACAGTTGGTGGGGTTGCAAACAGTCGCTTCCAGAAGTGGAACAGAACAGTCATTCCTGCCACGATAGCGGAAGCAACATATTCAGCCATGACTTCTGCAGATCTGTAGGACCCAAGCTTCCAGGGGTTACCCCTCACCAGAACCTGCACAGGACAGATGACAGCAGAATGCCACATGGTGTCTGTGAGGCCCAAGAGCCCCTGCACGAGACTTGACCAGAAGCTGCGCGCCCGAGCGCCGACTGAGTCCCACTTCAAGGCATCACCTTCAATGCACGTTTTCCGCAGCTCTTCTTCAAGTGGGACTACAGTCGAGACTTGCGATAACACAGGTGTCTAGGAAACGCGGCAAAACCCCAAACCCTACCCCAAGAAGTGTGAACACACGAAGGACATTCAAATCTCAGGTAGCCATGCAGGCTCACATTTATGCTCAGTCGTAGGTTCCAGAGATTATAGGGTGCATGTGCATAATTAGATGTTGGCAATAGTGACTTCAGAACAAAATTTAATTTACTGATGTCGTTAGGACAAAGAGGATAATGATCTGCTGTCTGTTAAACTGGGACTTCACTCGTTGTATAGGATTCAATGGGGTCCCCAAGGGAAAGATTTGGGCTCTCAGAGTCTGTGTCTAGAAGCTTGATTTTTGTCAGTACATTTAGAAAGGCTTAGATTTGGAGGACCAACTTACACTGATAAAACTTACAAGAGATCAATGTATAAGCCAATATTCCACGTTATAATATTAAAGGAGAGAAGCATCTTTCACAGAGATCAAAATACTTGAACTTACAATGCAGAATTTACAGGGTCACTCTGCAGTTTTCAGGAACCCGAGGATAGGGGGTGTAGGAGCATTGGTTCAATCATGTTAATAATAATTGTCCCAGAGAATATGTAAACCTAGTGGACTCTGCAGGTCTTGAAATTGAGCACCTTCTCTAGTGATTGAATACTCAGATATGGGAGATGTATGATTTCTTTCTGTTGAACATTGAATGAATACTATAATTTTATGTTTTCTGACTTCCATTTTTCTTTGCTCTGTACAGATTTTCCCTCTTTGGTTGATACTGACCTTTTCTCATATAGTCAATACACTAGTTTTATCACAGAAAATCCCAATTAAGCCTTCTAGCCTTAGATTTCTATCCTCTGCTTTTCCAATTTGAATGGAGACACAACATCTGCAGTTAGCTATCACTCATGTAAGTTAACTTTCCCTAGGTTATTTCCTAAGGATTTAACTTATTTGTAGTTTCTAGGGTCATATTTCTATAGATCAATATTCACTGAACTCAAATCGGATGAGACCATTGTTTCAGTTGGGTCATGCTCTCCATAACCTCCAGCTCAGTACTAAGCTCTGGACAAGGTGACAGATGATTATTAACACAATCAAATACAGAGTGAAAACCATAGACGATCACCTATTTTTGGTCTACCCAGTGCTAAGGGTCAACTCTGACTACTTTTTTTTTCCTCACAGAATTAACTACTTTGAGTACATTTTCCGAATCCCATAGATAAACAGTATCTCCCCAAAATCCTTTCCTGTTGCTTATGCATGAAAGAAGTATTTAAAAGTTTTTATGAAATTGATTTTTTTCAAAATCGAGCAGTCTCTCCCCTGAAATGCAGTGCTGAGCATGGAGTGTAAACTTCTGGGAAGGTGGGGATCAGCCACGGACAGTCCTGGACCTTCACACAGCACTCTGCCTCCAACATTTCTCCAACGTTTTCCTCGGGAAGACAGTCTTTGCTTTTTTTCCCTCTCCACAGCCATATGCTTTAAAAGCGATCCTCTTGAGATAGAAAAGTACAAAGCTAATGCTGAGAACCCCCCACCACCACGCCATTACTCTGTGCCCTCTGCATGCAGCCTCCTGCCAAAAGCCCTCAAGCCTCAGGCGGGACGGCAGCCGGTGGAGAAGGGGGGAGGGTGATAATGGGGTGAACTAGGTCCATTCATTCTGGTTCACCGCTGCTGCCGTCAAGCCGTTATCTGGGGCTATTTCAACATGTTTTTTTTCACTTCATTAGAAGTCTCCCACGTGTCCCTAAATGAGCCGCCTTTCATCTGTGTGGGCGTCCCAGATGCAGCCGGCTAAGTTCATGGCGATGCTGCATCAAAATGGTACCGAGGGGTCCAACACACTCTGATTACTTCTCCGATGTAAAAGGCCCATTTCGGGGAAAACCAGGATTGTGCTAGCTTGCACAACCTCAGTGATGCTCCTGAGGAAAACTGAGGGAGCCTTGATGGTTTAGCACAAAACCTCCCATGAAAGGCAACTCACGCCAACATCTGCTGAGGTGAATGAGTTGTGTCAGCCACGAGCTAGTGAGCTTTACATTGGACGTGGCCGTGTTACGGCTCATGATTATCTGAAGTACGTTCGTCCTTTGGTTTGAAAATAGGCAAGAGTAGCCAGAATGACCCATTCCAGTTCTGTGACTTTCTGAACGTCAATGTTGGTGGTGATAACTACAGATAAATAAAACCTTCATTGGTCCGAAGAACTTGAACATTATTCTTTCCTGAGAATTATTCACCCACCACAGCCAAAATGTGTGATTTAGCATCTTCTCTTTCCAGCATTCACCCTCCTTCTTTGACAGCATACTATTAAGTTTTATACTTAAGTCCTTCTCGAATTCAGAAGTGTATAATGACTGTCTTAAAGCCTAACCACAATACATAAAAATGTCTTTGTACTATTCTAACATAAAATCGTATCTATGAGAAAAGAAAATGTCTTAAAGATTGAGGAATACTGTTTATAAGTGAAATGAGAAGTGACACATTTGATACCAGACACTTAAAAATTGCTTCTTTCAATATTCATTCATGCACTTTGATTATTAGTATGTGTCACATTCGTGTTGTCTTTCTTTAGCAGAAAACAAATATTTAATAAGTTTGATTGACATTGGGGCTGACTGGGATATCATGCCAATAAATTTCGAAAAACCAGCTAGCAGCAGAGTACTGAGAAATGCAATGTCACTTCATCATTGCAGAAATAAAAATACATTTTCAATTTTTCATGACGTTTAACCATCCTTTCCTGAACTCAATGAATCTAAAATATGTGCTTTGACAAAAGTAATTAAAGTGTGGACGTTTTGAGTTATTTTGATATTTGAAATGAGAACTTGTCTACCTTACCATTCCTCATCCATCAACCTTCTTTTTTTTTTTTCTTTTTTTAGCTTCAAGTGATCTTAAAGTTATTTAGACACTGTAACCTTGAAGACCAGTTCTGAAACTTTGATAAGCAGCCCTTCTTTATTTTAGTAAGAGTTCCTGGACAGGTACAATAAGATCAAGGGCTCATTCATTTTCACTGGAAACTGAGGCCGTAAGAGAAATCCATGCTCTGCACTAAAAGAGCCTGTCGTCAAAGGCAATGTTTTATGGATCAGATAGATAAAACCACACAGTCACCTCTTTCTGGTTCCAGAAACATTGCAACCAACAGGAAGCAAAAGCTGTGTTGTTCTTGAGGGACACCTGGGTGGCTCAGTCGGTTAAGCATCTGCCTTTGGCTCAGGTCATGATCCCAGGGTGCTGGGATCGAGCTCCACATCGGGCTCCCTGCTCAGTGGAGAAACTATTTCTCCCTCTCCCACTCCCCCTGCTTATGCTCTCTCTCTCTGTCTAATAGATAAATAAAATCTTAAAAAAAAAAAGCTAAGTTGTTCTTGAACATGATCTCAGCTTATGATAATTTCTTGATTTTAGAAGTGGTGCATCAGGTACCTTCATAACATGTCCATGGTATATTTATAATATCCTATCTTCTTCCAAGTTGCCAGTCTGAAAAGACATTTTGATAGCAATAACACTATTCAAGTGATTTTTATTCCCAAATTATGGACATAATGTTAATTTTGTGCAAAATGCAATGCCAGATGGTACAAGAATGTAGGACATGCTTATAACCGCACGGATATGGATCGCAACTTCCAAATAAGAGACGTATATTGTAGGAATTTTATATTAAAGGACTGGATTTCCCTTCTATAGCCCTGGTTCTCAAACATGGTCTCCAGATCAGCAGCACCACCTGGGAAGTTGTTAGAAACGCAAATTCTTGAGCTCATCCAGGAAGTGAGTCAGGAACTCTTGTGGTGGAGCCCAGAAGTCTGCATTTTAACAACAAGATTCTGATACACACTGATCTGAGAACCACAGTTTTGTAACAGTGGTTCTCAAAGCATGGCTGCAGGCCTCCGCGGATCCCCAAACTTTTCAAGCTGCAAGGAAAAACTACTTTTACAATAATATCAAGATGCTATTTGCCTTTTATACTGTGTTAGAATTTGCCCTCTTGCTATAAAAGCAAGGATGAATGACACTGCCGATTCCTTAACACCAATCAAGGCAGTCAAAAAAATTACTTTTATTAGAACTTGACCCTTGGGTGCCTACTTTTTATTATTTTGTGTGATGAAATGGGAAGTATGCATGAAGTACTTGGTGCACACCAAAAGGGGGTGGTTGTCTGAAGGAAAAGTAATGATATCACTTGAGTTGCGAGCTGAACTAGCAGCTTTTATTCATGGAGCAATATTTTTACTTGAAAGAAAAACTGACCGACAGACTGGTTATTCAGATGTGAGTATCTGGCAGACACTTTCTCCAAAATGAATAAAGTGAGTTCATTATCACACGCACACACAAAAATGCCAGTATTTGTTGCCAAATGTTGAGTTTAGAGCAAAAATTAGAATTTGGGACACCTGGTGTTTGTCACTCTGAGCTTAATGGTTTTCCAGTGCTTGACTATCTTTCTAATTAGATCAGTTAGGATCTAATTAGGATCAGTGATTTTTAAAATATCATATATGCATATGTTAGCTGCATACTTTATCAAATTTGTGCACCAGTAGAATAGCCAACCAAAGTTCAAGCCAGACTGGAGGCTTCTAAAGTAATAGCACATGGAAAGTTCAAAGATAGGATTTTGGCTTCCATGTTTCACCTGACCTTTCCAAGACAAGTACTTGTTGAGTTTCGCTGAAGTATCAAAGAACACGCAGAATTATCTGAAAAGGCTGCCATAGCACACCTTTCTTTTTACATCTCGTATTTGTGTGAGGCCAGATTTTTTCTCCTAGACCTAAGCCAAAACAATGGCTTACAGCAGATTGAATGCAAAAGCAGATCTGAGAACACAGCTGTCTTCTGTTAAGTCCGACATTAAGAGATTTGCAAAATGCAGAAACAACGTCATGCTTCTCACCTTTTTACATGCTGGAAAATATGGTTATTTTCATACGGAGGTGTTGTTTATCTTAATGTATGATGGTTTTATTATTGCTATTTTTTAAAGAATTAGTTAATAAATACATTAAAATTTTAAAGCTTAATATCACAAGTGTCCATAGTTATAATTCACACAAACAAAAGTTCTTGGGTTCCCCAGTAAATTTCACCTTCCTCTGAGACGTAAGTGCTCCCCCGTCAGAGCACTACGTTGAAGGAATCGGTCACAGGATGGAGACGTGGCCTGCCATGCTCCCTGGTTCTGTACCTAGAAGAGTCTTCGCTACTTCCAGGGCTCGGGCCTCAGGCCATTCTTTCTGAAGGGGAGCTTCTCCTGATTTCTTCTTGCTGAGATCCTTGCTCAAGCTTTCACTGCAGTAGAACAGACCTGATTTGTTTAGGCCATCATTGTTAATGAAAGGCCTTGAAATTAACACTGTTATTATTATTATTATTATTATTATGCTAATAAAGAGTTGTTTTTCTTCCCATAAAAGAAGTACGAAATCTGTGGTCCAGGGTGGGTAGCTGCACGCGATGTTATGGGATGTGGCATCTTTCCTCTTCCTTCACCCAGGGCCTCTGTTTCTCATTTTCAGGATCCCAAGTTCCCTGTGGAGCTTCCAGGCATTACACCAGCACTCCAGGGAGCAGGAGGGGAAAGGGGATGGACGTTCTCCTACTAGATGTGTCCTTCTTCTTTGGAAAGGGAAGCCTTCCCCAGGGACTTCTGCTTGTCCCTTGCTGGCCGGAACTGGGTCATGTGACTACCCCAGTTGCAAGAAGGCTGGAATAGTAAGGATTTTAGCTTCCCAGGCATTACAGCAGCGGAAGAGGGAAGGAAAAAGGGTTGCAATGGACTTCAGAGAGCAAATCCATGGCATCTGCCATGTGTATCCATTAGTGTGCCAGCCATTGTCCCATATGCCTCTCCCACTCGCCGCCATGGCCCCCTCCACAGTGAGGACCTGCCTAACATTCCGTCTTCATCCTTGTGCCTATCCCTGTGCCTGGCTCCATGGTCTGAGGGGGTTCCTCTGCAAACACTCTATTTTAAAATTATAACATTATTAATTGTTCCCATATTAATTGTTCCCTCCTTACCTCTTTTCTTGCTTATTCTTTCTCCAAGGACAACTGTTAACATCTAGTACTCTCTCTCTCTCTCCGTATATATACCAACTCTAATACAAGCTCAGAGATATATGAATTTTGCCTTTTTTTTTTTTTTAACAGATCTTGCCTCAGATTTCAGGTTTCTTTATGCAAATACCATAGGAGGACACCAGTCTGATGCAGACAGAAGCTCAGGGGTCGCACCAGTTCTTCCATCCTCACATTGGCTGGAGCCTTTGTGGGGTCCTAGATATCTTTGGAAGCTGGAGCTGGAGCCACAGCTAAGCCTTGGGCTTGGTTTAAGCCTTGGCCTTGGCCTTTGACTGGCAGAGCCTGAGACCCTTGGCAAGATGGGCATGAACACGTTTCCTGAGCTTGGGGTGAATGACGTAGGCAAGTCGATTGAGCTTGCAGCTGCCACCTTTTGGGACCTTGGCTTGACCTCGTTGGGCTTAATGAGGGTCCTGGTGGCCTCAGCACATGTACACATGGCCTTGGCAGTGTCGGCTTGCATCTCCTTCAGGCCCTTCTTGTGCTTCTTGGCAAAGCACATGTTCCCCAGGAACTTGGGGTCCACGCTCTTCAGAGATTCATGTCTTTGTGACGGAGGTTTCTTGATGCCATTTCAGTACCATGTTCATGACTAGTTGTGCATGGCATTGTTCTTGGACTTGACTGTGTCTGCACTGAAGCCAGTGGTTCCCGAGGTGCCTGGCACCGGAAGACAAAGAGGAATTTTTTCTCTTTGATTTACTGCTACATCCCAGGACCTAGTACAATGTGGAGCACACAGTAGGTCGTCTATAAATACTTTGTTGAATGAATCAATAACCGCAGTGAATGTTCATGGAAGGCAGAGGAAGAAGGAACAAGACGAGAAAAAACTCATCACTTTTTTCCAAACCAAAAATTTTATAAACAATTATTGATGAAAAATCATTTTGAAGGAGATAGGAGGTATGAATATATCTTCAACTTAGTGTCAACTTTAGCATTACATAACATTTCTTTGTATTACTGTCTTTGGGAATACAACATCCCACTAACTTTCTGAGGTTTTACAAGTAAATGTGATTATATGACTCTCTCTCTATTCTTCAGAATAAATGTTATATGAGTTCAAGATGTTATCATTATAATAATTTTATTTTGCTGACATTACTTTGAATTATGCTATGCAGGCAATTGACACCTTGCAATGACTCATCAGGAAGCAGTAAGCCATCTTTTGAAATCTGAAAGACAGATTTTCTCAGAAATGTACATTTCTCAAAAAAACCCCACCATTCTTAATATGAATGTTAAATTTCTTTCTTTGGAAGATGCTGTTTGAAATTCTGAAGACTGACAGAGAGCCTCACACAGGCTTGATTTGTTATTTTCTGGAGAAAAAGCCTCCCGAGGATGTGAGAGCTGCTCTCAGAATGAAGAGTAAGAGTGCACACTTGAGCTTACAACAGGGAACTGCTGTTTTGTCATTTGGACGTGCAATGCTGCTGGGCCATGCAATGCAGCGCATCAGAAAAGATTCAATAATCATTCCTTCACTAATGTTAATTGTGAATGACAATTGACAGCAATGTGTGACTCCTGAAAAGAATCCCAGAAGAGAGGTTTCATTCCACAATCTTTTAAACAAATGAAATACATAAAACCATTCAATACTCAGAAAGACTCTTATGCAAAATTTCCAAGGGCCAAGAAAGTGCTCTTCCATTCATTGTTACAAGCAGGTGGCAGGCAGACCATATTATTTCCCCGTTCAAGATGGGAAGCAAACAAAGGAGCCTTCCAATATGGAACCAATGAAAGACTAATAATGGCAGTCACCTGGTGCTTGCATGTCAGCCTCCATTCTGAAAACGCTTTACATAAGTTCATTAGAACGGTGCTGCCTTTTCAAATCATCATTATCAATATTTATTTTCACAAACTTCTAAAGCGGTGATCATCGCATGCCTCCTCCCAAAGACTTGGCTGCAGAGGCTCAAAACCACTTTGTTCAAACCAGGAAACGGAAGGTAACTTGTTGTTAGTTTATAGGATCCTGTGAAATATTAAAAACAAACTTGTGCATTGATTTTTTATTCTATTTTTAAGAAAATGGAATGTTTAATTCATCATCTTCCCCATCACCATCAGCGTTTGATAAAATATAAGGCAGTGGGGAGGAGCAATGCATTCTCTGGAACCTCAGGACTTCATTGTGTATGTTGTAGCAATCTGTGAAGAAACACCCGAGCCAGAGGTGGCAACAGGTAGGTGGGAAGCTAAGTTTTTTTAAACAGTTTCCAGGACTGACCACGGCAGAGATGTTGGTGCATAACCCTCTACGGGACTCAGTGATATTTTCGAGGATAATGATAGGGAGGCCATTCTCATAGGGATAAAATCAGGAAAGAGATGGTGCAAAGAACCCGTTTGGAAGGCTGCTCAAGCCTCTACATCAAGTCAACAGGAGGATCATGTTAAAATACTCACAAAGGCAGAGACCTCATGTGGGAAGGCTGCTGTAACCCTCTGAGAGGGAAAATGGAGCAAGAAACTGTTTCCATGCATCATTTATGTAACTTAGGGGCTGACTCAGGCCCTAGAGGAAGCCCTAATGATTTGCCATTCAAAGCCCAAAGAAGGAAGAGGGGCGTGATGGCCAGCACGAAGGTATCCCTCAAGGCTCTCAAACCTGGGGGGAGGCAGGACTCTCCTGTGGAGACCCTCCAATCTCTGATACCCTGGAACGTGTGTGGGGTCTGATTTTCAAACTTGCCTGACTTTCGCTGAATGTTGAAAGCGGGCCAGCATGGCTGCTTGGGTCTCCAAGTAGTGGGAGCGGGTCATGGAAACCTTATATCCATCTGTGATACAGACACACTGCTGGGGCCCCGGGCTTATTCTGCCGCAATCCTGGTGCAAAAGGAGGAATGAAGATGCCTCAAGGGGAACACCCAGAACCTCTGCCGTTCCCTGTCCACAGGTGCCACCGTAACAGCCAAGCTCCATCAGAGAGGGCCTGCTGCCGTGTTCTAATGTGTCATCCTGGCTGGCACCTCATTTCCAGTACTGGGAAGTACTGAACACATATGGATGAGAATGGGCACACGAGCCATTGAAAGTAGGCTTCCTTTAATTAGAACTTTTTATGCTCTAGTCTCCCAGTTTGTGAACCCGTATGATGGATGTATCTTCTTTTAGATAATTGGTTGCGATGAGTGAATACCCCAAAATTTATTTAGCAAGGATGTCAATGAATTATGAATGGAACCAAATAGCAAGCACTCTAATTAATAAAGCCAGTTTCCCGTGGTCTCGTGTACGCAAGAGCGGTACCAGGGCTCTGCAGCGATGTAGCTGATGCATGTAACAGATGTTAGAGGTATTCCTGGAGACAGAACAAGGCCCAGGGGAGGAGAGCTGGCTGGACTCCGGAACAACCCCCTTTTATTCTCTGAAAGTTTTTCCTCCCTTCCCCACCACAAGGACCTGGACCATATCAAGGCATTTGCGTAAAGCAGCCTTTCCCTTATAGTCTGATAGTTTTTTTTTTTTAAGATTTTATTTATTTATTTGAGAGAGAGAGAATGAGAGAGAGAGAGCACACATGAGAGGGGATAGGGTCAGAGGACGAAGCAGACTCCCTGGCGAGCAGGGAGCCCGATGCGGGACTCGATCCCGGGACTCCAGGATCATGACCTGAGCCGAAGGCAGTCGCTTAACCAACTGAGCCACCCAGGCGCCCCTATAGTCTGATAGTTTAATCGCTAGCCCTGATGAGGGCTTGACAGGTTACCTCTCCTGGGAAATCTCTTGGGAGCTAAATATTCTTAAACTACAAATAGGGCCAGTCTATAGCCAGTATGTATATGTTGCATACCAACTGATAAAATATCCAAACATCTCTATACCTTTTGGTAAATAAATTGCTCATAAGCCCTACGCCCCACCTTAGATTCTGGAACCTCATCATCATCCAGTAACTGAAGAGTTACTCCACAAGGAGTCTTTAGATCCAGCTCCAGATACCAATCTGGCCTGTCCTTATTGGAAATTTCTTGTGCCTTACTGGTTGTGATATATTTGGAATATGATGTTTGGGTGGCCGCTTCAACCCCCCAAATCTTACATTCTTTTTTTTTTTAAGATTTTATTTATTTATTTGAAAAAGAGAGAAAGAGAGAGCATGAGCCAGGGGGAGGGGCAGAGGGAGAGAGAGAAGCAGGATCCCTGCCGAGCAGGGAACCTGATGTAGGGCTTGATCCCAGGAGCCGAAGGCAGACACTTAACCAGCTGAGCCACCCAGGTGCCCCACCAAATCTTACATTCTTAAATTTTACCCCCAACTATACAGAGTGGAATGTTACTTGAGTCTGCAGGAATGCCTGGCACCTTTTCATCCCCCATGTAGGATCCATCTACCTGGGCAGCCCTGGGAGGAAGAGTAGAAGGCAGGGCACCACTGTGGCCTTAAAATATATTACGTTCTGGTGCAGCAGGAATATGAAGCAATACTAAGTCTCTGGTAGGTTCAGTGTCGCTCTTTTTAATAAGTCACTCTGAGCCTGACCATGTTGCTAGGTACTTTGATGAATACATGTTTTATGTCACTTAATCCTCATGATACATGCATGGGTGAAGGTATTACTGTGCACATTTTACAGCTGAGTACAAGAGTTTTGCCTCTCTTCAATGGAACATGGGGTGTCACCCTTATTCTAAGATGGCCCCTGAGATTCCTGCCCCCTCGTGTACACACCCTCTATAACTGAACCCTTTGGGCATGGGTAAGACCTCTGAATACATGGCAAACAGAAAGAGATTTGCAGATGACATTAAGGTCTCCAATCAAAGGAAAGAAGTTAATCAAAGGAGAGATTAATCTGAATGCATCTGGCCAATCAGGTAAGCACTTTAAAAGAGAACCCAGAGGCCAGAGAACATCAGAGCAGCAACAAATGCCCTCCTTGAAGAAGGAAATTGCCATGGTATGAAGAGGACCACATGACAGAGAGTGACAGACAGCCTCTGGGAGCCGAGGTCGCAGTCCCACAACCGCAGAGAACAGCCTTCTGCCAACAACCAGTGAACTGGGGCAAGGATATAAGCCTCGGATGGGACCACATGCCCAGCTGGGCCAGGATTCATACCTTGATGAGAACCTGGGATGAGAACCCAACTTATCTGATTTGTACTTTAGACCCATGAAAACTAGAAGAAGACAGACATGTTTTAAGTGCTGAGTTTGTGGGAGCTATTATCCTAGGCCTCTGGTCAGCTCAGAAGGTCACACATAACAGGCCATTCCCAGGAAACACACAAAGTATTCTATAGCCTGCCTACAAGGGAATAACCTATATCAGCCCCATGTTCAATTCATACCTGGTATTGGTTGCTAGTGGATACCGGCATTTAACCTCAGTATGAATGAACAGAACCCCAGGCCTAAATTCAGTCTGGCAAATATTTGATGTCTACTACATGTCTGTCAATAAACCAAATGATATTGAAGTTTCAGTATCAAAAAAAGAAATGAGGTAGTTGTTTACCCTATGAGGTATCAAAGACCATGTAACTATGAATTAGAACTAAGTTAGTACAAACGTGGTTAAAATATACCTTGAGGGGCAGGATGAGTGGGGGGCATCTCCTCAGTCAGTGAACCTCCATTGGGTTAAACTGATGTCTGTGTTGGTCAACCTGAAAGTAGGCCAAAGATAACAGTCTTTCCATTTTGATTCAGCATCGTTGTACATCATTGACTTAGAATAATTTGAATTACTTTCTCTTAAGACTACTGTAAGGCACATAAATGACACTGACAAATATAGGAATGAGAACCATCAAAAATTTACTATATTACATTGAATTTGGCTTACAGCCTTGAGACATGAAATCTGTCTGATATCTGTCATTACGAGGAGCCAGTGCATAGAGGTAAGTGCAGCTGTTAAGCTCTGTGACTCGGAGAAAGGTCCTCTAGGCTTCCAGGCAGCATTTTTTACCCAGCTACACATCCAAACACCAGTTGCCCTTCAAGACAGACTGTTCCTCTCTGCCCATAGCTAACGAGGATGCAGGACTGTTCTGCTGCAGCTCCAGTATGCCTACTTGGGGTTCCATCCACCAGAGTCCTTGTGATTCCCTGTTATACCTTCATTTAAGACAACTGGATAATGCACAAGCATCATGTTCTACCAGTGCCATAGAGGTAGATGGGGATTAGAGATGTCTCCCCAGCCTTGCTACCAAATCAGGCTCCCCTGCAAACTGGAAGGGGAGGGCTACTTGTAATTATACCTGGACAACAGGCACAAACGAAGACACTGCAGGCAAATCAGCTCTTACGGTCACCTTCGTTATGAGGGTCATTGATCTCGGCAAATTTCAGCCAAACTCTCAGACCTTTGATGGCACACAAAATGGACAGCTACCCATTACATGAGCTGTGAGGGTCCAGCTCTTTCCTTTTGGTGATCTGAAAGATGTTCCACTGAAGCTTCATCTTGGACAAAGAGATCAGTGTTAGAGTGGTGGGGTTCACGTGACCTACCGGAGTCAGGCGACCATGAACCTTCTGACCAGTGACAGCACAGGGCACCATGCAGGGTTTAGTGCCTGGGATGTCACTCCCAAGGTTAGAAGGTGAAGGTTCTGCTAGATACAAGACTGGGAATAACTCAAAAAATATCTGAGCCAACCCATGGGTCTTTAATATCAGTGCTATGGATTGACTTGTATGCCCCCAAAAAGGTAGGTTGGAGTCCTAACCCCCAGGCCTCAGAATATGATCTTATTTGGAGATAGGGTTTTTATGGAAGTGATCCAGTTAAAATGAGGTCATTAGGGTGGGGCCTAACCCAACATGACTGGTGGCCTTACAAAAAAGGGAAGATTAGAAACAGAGACCGCCATGTGAAGATGAAGATAGGGATCAGAGTGAGGCTTCTACAAGCTAAGGAACACCAAAGATTGCTAGCAAACCCCCAGAAGCTAGGAAAAGGTGGGAAGAATTTTGCCCAGAGTCTTAAGGGATCATGACCCTGCTGACACCTTGATTTCATACTTTTAACCTCTAGAACTGTGAGGCAATAAATTTCTGTTGTTTTAAGCCGCTCAGTTTCTGGCATTTTATTATAGCAGCCCTGGGAAAACGAATACAGCCACATTCATAGCAAAACAGCTGTCACAATTAATGTGATCCTCTTTTGAAAAAGGAAGGTGTACACACCCAGGGGCTCCAAATTCCAAGTAACTGAGGACACACATAAAGGTGAATGCCAATGTCAGGAGAGTGAAGACTGTAACCATGCAAAAGGGGATGCCTGCCAAGTAAGTAAGGAGATGTGAATACGAGTGACAAGAGACAACTATTCCACTAAACTATATCCCTCTTAGACACTTTCCAGGGAACACCCTTTTTTCAAGGATTTTTCCATCTCAGGACACACTGGGTGGTCATAGCACAGACTTCCCTAGAATACACAAGCTTTGCAGATGTATTCTCATCAGAGCAAAGCTAAAATCATCCCCTGCTCTTTCACATAGACCCATCTTCCCGACCAGTCACATAGGTCAGGAGGACATCTTCCCGTCCCTTAAAGTCACTGGCATCCTGGACTCCAACCCACAGTGATTGTCCTTCACTTCTGTCTCCCTCTTCCAGCACCCTGATCCCAGCACATGACCTTCCACCCACTCACAGGGAATGTAGGGTCCTCCCTGGAGAAACGCTCTCAGTTTTCCACTCCTTCCACTTGAATAAATTGATTTCAGAATGACTCGTTTCTCTTTCCTTCTGACCAGAGAGAAGTACCACTGCTCCTTTCCTAGAGTAACCTCTCTTTATTCACTTTTCCTTCGAGTATCTGGTGATTTTCAGGTTTATGCCAAACACTGTCCCAGGAATGCTCCATGCAAAATACCTCTGCACCCAGGGAACTTACAGGCATTTGGAAAAGACACAGGGAAAGAAAGCTATGGTACTGAGTGATCAGCTTAAAGGCAGGATAAAATGAAACTATTCCATCCGTACACCTAAGCTACAATTTTTAATCAGACAACCTAGATCCGCACCCCTCATGTGCCCTCTCAGCCATGGATAGATAAGGCCTTCTCTCCACCTTTGCCTTTCTGCATTTTGTCTTGTGATTTTTCTTTGTGATTATCTCACTAAAACCTTGATGCATAATCATTAGAGTATAGAAATAAGAAAAGGTCCCAATCTCATAGGATAACTAACGTGTTTTACATTTGCTGTGTACCTGCCTGCCTCTAGGAATAGATCAGTATTTTTAATTGAATCATACAATACATACAGTTTTGAAATCTTTTTAATTTTGCCTAATACCATATTATGTCATAATACAACCTTCCTTCACACATGGTACACGCATGTTATATTATTTAACCTTATTGTATATAGTTAGACATTTCCCAAATTTCTGTTAATGGAAACAACATTCTAATGAATATCTATCCTTATGTGCAAATGTTTTGCACATCTCTGATCATTTCCTTCGGAATCCCTGGATCCATATGTACATACAGTTATAATAACTTATATAGCTAAATATGCATACAAATCAATTTATTCTCCCATATTCAGTTTAAAGGCTAGCTTCTTTTAATTGAAAGAAACAATGACCTATTCAATTTTCCTAAGTACTGCAGAAGATGTGGGAGTAATATAAAGACACACAGGAAAGGGAGCCTGGAGAAAGCCAAATTATCAGAGAACAAAAAGGACAAGGACCATAAAGAGACCATTTTCAATGGCCCTAAAAATTGAAATCACAAGTTTGTACGTGCTCCTGGATTTTCATTATACCTTTCCACCATGACTATGATCCTATTATTTTCTGCATTCACTTTTGTAGATATTCCCACTTTATATTTTCTCTGCTGCTGGTTGCTTAGTGTTTTCATTTTATCTGTTAATTTCTCTGTGCCCCAAGGGAGGGAGGATGGAGGATGAGTAAGGGGACCCACGTTT
This sequence comes from Neomonachus schauinslandi, assembly GCF_002201575.2. NCBI lineage: Eukaryota > Metazoa > Chordata > Mammalia > Carnivora > Phocidae > Neomonachus > Neomonachus schauinslandi. Next base: position 5,380,628 of record NC_058405.1, read on the forward strand.
CATCTGGTCCCTTGAATTCAGCAAGATATCTATCAAATCATTCTGAGCACCTGTGAATTCAACCTGAGATCTAAGAAAAGAATTGCTGGAATTCTACAAATAGAAAAGCAACCACTTTTTGCAAGGTGGGAGGTGCAGAGATGTGAATCGAGGAGATATGTGGGAAGATAAATCCCGGGGGGAGGGAGCCTCCATAAGCCAGCTACTGGAAAGTGATATAGCAGCAGAGCACAAAATCAGAATTTTTAAAAGTCTGATCCTGTGACGAACATCCCTGCCTGAAAGGTGCTCAGGTGGCGATGTGGGGCAGAATCCTAGATGGGACAATGTGGTCTCAGGGTCCCCAGGGTCACAGAAAGAATGGGGGGGATGCCTGAGTCGGCAGAGTTCCCAAGCATTGGAGCAGAGAAGATGGCTACAATTAGTGAGCCCTGGAGTGACCTCTCAGCTAGGTGTTGCCATAAACTGTGAACTGCTGACTGATGAGGTGACTGCTCTCCAAGCAGGGGCCCAGCAAGTGACAATCTCTGGGGGATCCGGCTCCTTCACCTGGGAGGAGTGGCTCTAGTGTGCACAGGATTGGGCAAACGCTACCCGAGCAGGAGCCCAGCCAGCAGCAGGGCCGAGATGAGACCCCTCCCTTCCTCCCCTGTGCACCGCAGGAGTCTGTGGAGTTTGGCCTACATGAGAGGGATTGACTGCTTTTTCCCTGAGGGTGCACTAAAGACTTGGGGCCATGAACATACAGCTCTGGAGCTGGAGATGGGGGCATCGCCATTTTTTACTTTTTTCTCATCCTCTAAAATGGTGTAAAAAGCCTTCAGGGAACAAAAGCCACATAGGGCAACCCAGAGCATCTTACACTGAGCCCAGCCCCCTGGCAAGGGGTGGTGCAACTCCACCCAGGCAAAGACACCTGAGAATCAGTGCAAGAGGCCCCTCCCCCAGAAGACCAGCAGGATCCTCCGGTGAATACCAAGTTTATAGATCACTCAGAACCAAAAAACTCCTGCACAAGGGAAAAATGGTATATAGAATTAGAGGTTTTAGCACATGAATCTTTAGTCTTTCAGTTTAAAATTTTTTCTTTTTTCTTTTTTTCCCCTTTTCAACTAGTTTCTTATTTTGTCAACTCTTTGTTTTTATTTATTTATTTATTTATTTTTAAATTTTATTATGTTATGTTAGTCACCATACATACCTCGTTAGTTTTTGATGTGGTGATCCACGATCCATTGTTTTCATATAACTCTTTGTTTTTAAGTACTTTTTTTAATTTTAATTTTCACATTTACATTTTATATATATATTCTTCATTTCTGGTTTCCTTTCCCTATATTCAATTTCATTTTTGTATATATATGTAAGTTTTGCTTTCTTTACAATTTTGGGATTTAATGTTTTCTAACAAACAGACCAAAATACACCCAGAACCAAATGGATCACCCTGTTTTTTCCACCTGGGAGATTATATTCTCTCTTTTTTCCCTTTTTTTTTTTTCTTTTCTTTTTTGGTTTCTGATCTCTTCAGATTTGTCTAGTGTCTCTTGGGTCATGGAAGATATTTTCTATTTTGTTCTCTCTTTCACCCATTTTTTTCCTTGGGCAAAATGACTAGAAGGATGAATTTACAACAAAAGAAAGAACCAGAGGTAATACTCTCTGCCACAGATCTAATCAATATGGATATAAGTAAAATGTCAGAGCTGGAATTCAGGAAAGTGATTATAAGGTTACTAGTTGTGCTTGAAAAAAGTATAAAAGGGAGAATCTCTTAGTGCAGAAATATATATAATCTAATCTATCTATCTATATATCTATCTATATATTTATATATCTATATATAATCAGGCTGAAATTAAAAATGCTTTAACTGAGATGCAATCTAAAATGGATGCTCTGGGGTGCCTGGGTGGCTCAGTTGGTTAAGCGGCTGCCTTCGGCTCAGGTCATGATCCCAGGATCCTGGGATCGAGCCCCGTGTCAGGCTCCCTGCTTGGTGGAGAGTCTGCTTCTCCCTCTCCCTCTGCCTGCCTCTCTGCCTACTTGTGCTCTCTCTCTGTCTCTCTGCCAAATAAATAAATAAAATCTTAAAAAATAAATAAAATAAAATGGATGTTCTAACATATAGGATAAATGAAGCAGAGGAGTCAGTGACATAGAAGACAAGATGATGGAAAGGAAGGAAGCTGAGGAAAAGAGAGAAAAGCAACTAATGGATCATGAGGGGACACTTTGAGAAATCAGTGATGCCATAAAGTGAAACAATAATTTGAATTATTGGGGTCCCAGAGGAAGAAGAAAGAGAGAGAGGGACAGAAGGTATATTTGAGCAAATCATAGCTGAGAACTTCCCTAATCTGGGGAAGGAAACAAGCATTCAAGTCCAGGAGGCACAGAGAACCCCCCTCAAAATAAATAAAAATATATCCATACCCCGACATATAATAGTGAAGCTTGCAAATTTCAGAACTAAAGAGAAAATCCTGGAAGCAGCTTGAGATAAGACTCCTTAAATTACAGGGGTAGGAACATTAGACTGGCAGCAGACCTATCCACAGAGACCTGGCTAAATGAGAAATGAGAAACATATGCAGCCAAGAGTACTTTATCCAGCAAGGCTGTCATTCAGAATGGAAGGAGAGATAAAGAGTTTTCAGGACAAACAGAAGCTAAAAGAATTTCTGATCACTAAACCAGCTCTGCAAGAAATATTAAAAGAGATCCTGTAAGTGAAGAGAGAGACCAAAAGTAACATAGACCCAGAAGAAACAGAGACAATCTATAGAAACAGGGACTTTACAGGTAATACAATGGCACTAAATTCATATCTTTCAATAGTTACTCTGAATGTAAATGGGCTAAATGCTCCAATCAAAATACACAGGGTATCAGATTGGATAAAAAAGCAAGACCCATCCATATGCTGTCTACAAGAGATTCGTTTTAGACCCAAAGACAACTCCAGATTGAAAATGAGGTGGAAGAAAACCATCTATCATGCTAATGGACATCAAAAGAAAGCTGGGGTAGCAATCCTCATATCAGAAAAATTAGATTTTAAACCAAAGGCTGTAGTAAGGGATGAAGAGGGACACTATATCATATTTAAAGGGTTTATCCAATAAGAACATTATAAATATTTATGCTCCTAACTTGGGAACAGCCAGTTATATAAACCAATTAATAACAAAATTAAATAAACACTTTATAATAATACAATAATAGTACGGAACTTCAACACCCTACTCACAACAATGGACAGATCATCTAATCAGAAGATCAACAAGGACACAAGGGTTTTGAATGACACACTGGGTGAGATGGACTTCACAGATATATACAGAACATTCTATCCTTAAGGAACAGAATACACATTCTTCTCAAGTGCACATGGAACATTCCCCAGAATAAATCACATATTGGGTCACAAATCAGATCTCAAACCATACCAAAAGACTGGAATTATTCTCTGCATATTATCAGACCATACTGCTTTGAAAGTTGAGCTCAATCACAAGAGGAAATTTAAAAGGAACTCAAACACTTGTAGGTTAAAGAACGTCTTACTAAAGAATGAATGGGTGGACCTGGAAATTAAAGAATAATAATAATAAAAAAAACCCATGGAAACAAATGAAAATGAAAACACAGCTGTTCAGGGATGCCTGGGTGGCTCAGTCAGTCAAGCAGCTGCCTTCGTCTCAGGTCATGATCCCAGAGTCCTGGGATCAAGTCCTGCATCAGGCTCCCTGCTCAGCAGGGAGACTGCTTTTCCCTCTGCCGCCCCCCTTGCTTGTGTTCTTTCTCTCTCTCTGACAAATAAATAAATAAATAAAATCTTAAAAACAAACAAACAAACAGAAACCACACTGTTCAAAACATTTGAGATACAGCAAAGGTGGTCCTAAGTGGGAAGTACATAGAAATACAGGGCTTTCTCAAAAAATTAGAAGAGTCTCAAATACACAAGCTAACCTTGTACATAAAGGAGCTGGAGAAAGAACAGCAAATAAAGCTTAAACCAAGCAGGAGGAGAGAGATTATAAAAATTAGAGCAGAAATCAATGAAATGGAAACCAAAAGAACAGTAGAACAAATCAATGAAACTAGAAACTCGTTCTTTAAAAGAATTAATAAGATTGATAAACCCCTAGCCAGACTTATCAAAAAGAAAACAGAAAGGACCCAAATTAATAAAATCATGAATGAAAGAGGAGAGATCATGACCAACACTAAGGAAATACAAACAGTTTTAAGAACGTATTATGAGAACCATATGCCAACAAATTAGGCAATCTGGAAGAAATGGATGCATTCCTGGAAATTTATGAACTACCAAAACTGAAACAGGAGGAAATAGAAAACCCGAACAGACCCATAAAAATCTCCCAACAAACAGGAGTCTAGGGCCGGATGGCTTCCCAGGGGAATTCTACCAAATATTTAAAGAAGAACTAATACTTATTCTTCTGAAGCTGTTTCAAAAAATAGAACTGGAAGGAAAACTTCCATACTCATTCTATGAGGCTAGCATTACCTTGATCCCAAAACCAGACAAAGACCCTACCAAAAAGGAGAATTACAGACCAATATGCATGATGAACATGGATGCCAAAACTCTCACCAAGATACTAGCCAATAGGATACAACACAACATTAAAAGGATTACTCACCATGACCAAGTGGGATTTATTCCTGGGCTGCAAGGGTGGTGCAACATTTACAAATCAATCAGTGTGATACCTCACATTAATGAAAGAAAGGACAAAAACCATATGATCCTCTCAGTTGATTCAGAAAAAATATTTGACAAAAATACAACATCCTTTCTTGATTAAAGCACTCCACAGTGTGGGGATAAAGGGAACATACCTCAATATCATAAAAGCCATTTAGGAAAAGCCCATAGCGAATATCATCCTCAATGGGGAGAAATTGAGAGCTTTTCCCCTAAGGTTAGGAACAGGACAGGGATGCTCACTCTTACCACTGTTGTTCAACATGTTACTAGAAGTCCTAGCCTCAGCAATCAGAAAACAAAAAGAAATAAAAGGCATTCAAATTGGCAAAGAAGTCAAACTCTCACTCTTCACAGATGACATGATACATTATGTGGAAAACTCAAAAGACTAGACCACAAAATTGCTAGAACTCATACAGGAATTCAGCAATGTGGCAATATAAAATCAATGCACAGAAATCAGTTGCATTTCTATACACAAACAATGAGACAGAAGAAAGAGAAATTAAGGAATTGATAACATTTACAATTGCACAAAAACCATGAGATACCTAGGAATAAACCTAACCAAAGAGGTAAAGGATCTGTACTCTAAAAACTACAGAACACTATGAAAGAAATTGAGGAAGATACAAAGAAATGGAAAAATATTCCATGCTCACGGATTGGAAGAATAAATATTGTGACAATGTCTATGCTACCCAGAGCAATCTACACATTCAAACCAATACCTATCAAAATACGATCAACATTTTTCATAGAGCTGGAACAAATAATCCTAAAATTTGTATGGAACCAGAAGAGACTCCGAATAGCCAGAGGAATGTTGAAAAAGAAAGCCAAAGCTGGTGGCATCACAATTCCGGACTTCAAGCTCTATTACAAAGCTGCAATCTTCAAGACAGTATGGTACTGGCACAAAAACAGACACATAGATCAATGGAACAGAATAGAGAGCCCAGAAATGGACCCTCAACTCTATGATCAACTGATCTTCAACAAAGCAAGAAAGAATATTCAATGGAAAAAGGACAGTCTCTTCAATAAATAGTTCTGGGAAAATTGGACAGCTAACATGTAGAAGAATGAAATTGGACCATTTTTTTACACCATACACAAAGATAAACTCAAAATGGATGAAAGACCTAAATGTGAGACAGGAATCCTTCAAAATCCTAGAGGAGAACACAGGTGGCAACCCCTTTGACCTCAGCTGCAGCAACTTCTTGCTAGACACGTCTCCAAAGGCAAGGGAAACAAAAGCAAAATGAACTATTGGGTCTCCATCAAAATAAAAAGCTTCTGCACAGCAAAAGAAACAGTCAACAAAACTAAAAGTCAACCTACGGAATGGAGGAAGATATTTGCAAATGACATATCAGATATAGGGGTAGTATCCAAGATATACAAAGAACTTATCAAACTCAACACCCAAAAAATCAAATGATCCAATCAAGAAATGGGCAGAAGACATGAACAGACATTTCTCTAAAGAAAACATATAAATGGCCAACAGACACATGAAAAAATGCTCCACATCTCTTGGCATCTGGGAAATACAAATCAAAACCACAATGAGATACCGCCTCACACCAGTCAGAATGGTTAAAATTAACAAGACATGAAACAACAAATGTTGGCGAGGATTTGGAGAAAGGGGAACCCTCCTACACTGTTGGTGGGAATGCAAGCTGGAATTCCAGCCACTCTGGAAAACAGAGTGGAGGTTCCTCAAGAAGTTAAAAATAGAGCTACCCTATGACCCAGCAATTGCACTACTAGGTATTTACCCCAAAGATACAAATGTAGTGATCCAACGGCACACCTGGACCCCAATGATCATAGCAGCCATGTCCACAATAGCCAAACTATGGATAGAGCCCAGATGTCCATCGACAAATAAATGGATAAAGATGTGGTCCATATATACAATGGAATACTGCTCAGCCACCAGAAAGGATGAATACTTACCATTTACATTGACGTGGATTGAACTGGAGGGTATTATGCTGAGTGAAATAACTCAATCAGAGAAAGACAATTATCATGTGGTTCCACTCATATGTGGAATATAAGAAACAGTGCAGAGGACCATAGGGGAAGGGAAGGAAAACTGAATGGGAAGTCATCAGAGAGGGAGAAAAACCTTGAGAGACTCTTAACTCTAGGAAACAAACTGAGGGTTGCTGGAGGGGAAGTGGGTGGGGGGATGGGGTAATTGGGTGATGGGCATTAAGGAGGGCACGTGATGTGACGAGCACTGGGTGTTATATGCACCTGATGAATTACTGAACTCTACATCTGAAACTAATGATGTAGTATATGTTGGCTAATTGAATTTAAATAAAAAAATTACGCCCCACCCCCTTGTCATTTTCCCTTCTGCAAAACCTGGGCATATCATGACACATTTTGGCCCTGGCTCCTTTTCCTCCAGCATTGCTTCTCTCTGCTTATATTGGTAAATACCACCTATATGAATAATGAATTACTTGCCCTATTCCCTTCTACTTTTTAGATCTCGGTATCTAACTGCCATAGGTAGAGCTACTTGTGGGTCTCATAGGTACAGAGTGGCATGTGTTCCCTTCCTCCTAAATCATGGTCTTCCTTTTGTGTTCTGGATCTCAATTAATAACCTCATTGTCATCTAGCCTTCTAAACTAGAAAATTTGCAACCTCTCACTTCTAAACAACAACCAAATGGTATCCATTCTCTTGTGGGTTCTAAATTTTTGCCACTGTATTCCACTTACCCTAACACTGTGTGACCCTGGTATTTTTTTTCCCCTGAAGTATTAAAAGAGTTTCCATCAGGATTTACTGACAATGGTTTAGTCCCGACTTCCAAACATGCACAGTTCAATCCCTTTATCATATCACTATCAAAATAATCTTTCAAAAAAAAGAGTGATCAAGCAACTCCAATGTTTATAATATTCTGTTGGTTTTCCAGAATAAAAATGTAAACTGTGCAACGAGGACCTTCAACTCAGCAACAATCTACCCTTTGGGGGGCATCTGCTTCTGCTTGTCACTGCATATTCTGTCTCTGCCACATTCCCCAGACTTTTCCATTTCTTCTGCCACCATATAAGCCATGCATGCCTCACAATTTCCATTCACACCTCCTCACACCCTTCTTCACTGGGAAAACCCCTACTATGCACTCAGTTCAAAGTACCCTCTTCACGGAGCCTTCCCTGACTCTGCAGGCAGAAACTTCCTTTTTTCTTGTATTTCTATACAATTGTATATATTTATCTACTTGTGTCGCCCACACTATATGATATCATGTTTCTCATACATACCTCTTCTGTTTAATTTCACACTCCTGAAGATCATTTTGCATTCTCCTTCCATTTCTAACAATTATCATGATATTTATCACAGAGCAAAAACCTCAGTAGTATTTGATAAATGACTAGATAGCTAAAATAATTATAAAATATAATAGACATTATATATAACATATATAAATAATTTACATATAATGTATACATATGTAATGATTTAAAAAATTTTAGGTGTGTGTATTGAACCCAACCTCACTACTTGCACCTCATGTGTGACATCTGATTATGTTGTTATATAGACATATGGTTCAGGAATGACCACTAACAAGGGGTATACCTCTGGCTCCTCAAAAATAGACAGCAGAGCTAAGGTTTGCAGCAATTAGAGAAAGAAGAGAGCTCAAAAGTGCTTGAGGCATGCCGGATGCTGATTGGCAGGCTCCTTAGACATTCGGCAAAGCAGAGCCACTTATATTTCACAATGAGGAAATGCTCAAACAGGATCATACAATTTGTAATTTGCCACCTGTATTGAGTCGTGACCATGTGAGGCCCTCTTTTAAGATGGAACCTGGACAAGTAGACATGTTGATTAGGTCTCGCTGAGGGGGATGGTGGCACATGAGGAATCATTTCTCTCTGTGTGTAAATATTGCTGAGCTTTTCCTAAGGCCAGGCACCATGCAGGCAGGTGACAGAGCAATCCACCAGATGGAGATCCTTGTCCTCATGGAACTTGCATTCTGGTGCCAAGAAGGCAAGATAGAAACAAATGGGTAACTGGATGGCTCAGTCAGTTGAGCTTCTGACTCTTGATTTCGGCTCAGGTCATGATCTCAGGGTCCTGGGATTGAGCCCCATGTCAGGTTCCCCACTCAGTGGGGAGTTTGCTTGTCTCCCTTTGCCCCTCCCCCTGCTCTCTCAAATAAATAAATCTTTAAAAATAAATAAATAAGAGAAAGAAAGGAAGAAAGAGAAAGAAAGAAAGAAAGAAAGAAAGAAAGAAAGAAAGAAAGAAAGAAAGAAAGAAAGAAAGAAAGAAGCATTAATGATTTCAGAGTGGGCAAGTGCAAGAAAGAGAATAAACAGGATCAAGACCCAGCACATCACTGAGTTTGGGCACTGGGCAACATCAGACCATGGAAGACTCCTAGAGGAGGTGGTATTGGGAGTGAGCTCTGGATGCCAAGATGGAACCAACCATGGGAAAATTCAGGGAAAGGTTGCTCCCAGCAGAGAAAGCAGTGTGTTCAGGGCTGGAACAAGGCCAGGACACTCGAGAAAGAGAGATGAATAGCATGAGGGGAAGCAGTGAGGGGAAGAGGCTAGTCATGAGGCATGAGATACAGCCTGCCTGGGGGTTCCTGGCAGAAATGAGGAAGCTGAAATTGCATTGTGTGTTTGTCTAGTTACTGTGTGTCTCTGCCCTGGAATGTCAGCTCTATGAGCAAAGAAATCCTGTCTGCTTAACCACCATGTCCCCAGTTGCATCGAGCAGGTGCTCTGTAACTGTTGAATTACTGAATGAGTGAAGGAAGTTGCACATGGCAGGAACCAAGATGCTTATCAGAAATTCAGTGGAGGTAATATGGTCCAGAATGTACTGAGTACTTACCATGGACCAAGCGTGCTTTAAGCATTTTATCTATATTAAGGAATTTAATCTTCATAACACACAAAAATTGGTATTATTATTACCCAATGAACCAATGAAGCAGCTAAGGCACATAGTAACTTTTGCAGTAGCACATAACATTGGAGGGGGCAGAGTCTAAGCAATCCTAACCCTTCTCTTAAGCTGCCATCTCTCCAATGATCATGTAGAGGTTGGGCCAGGAGGTGTAAGCAAGAGAACCATCAACACAGTGGCGCTGGTCAAGCTGAGGGGTCCAATTTAGCAGCCAGCATCACCAGCCACACACAGAAACACTTTACATACATATCATTGGACCCGAAATTTGATAAGGTAGTCACTTTATCCATGCTCTACCATAAAAATCAAACAAGCAAACAGAAAAGTGAGGTTCAGAAAGCTTAAACAACCTGAGCAAAGCCGGATGTCTAGAGAATTCAAACCCTGGGAGTCTACTCTTGGCAGAACTCAATGAAACTGAAATGGTTTATTATCCAGTGGAAATCAGAGACGTGAGAAACATTTCTCCCCTTCAGAATCTTGGCCTGGACCGAGAATATGAGTGTCCCATGTTCTCCTGGGGTAACAATAACAGCATCTCTGACTCAGTCCCCAGTTGGAGAATTGAGAGACTGTCTCTAATCCCTTGAGGACTTTCCCAATTGGGCAGAGATTTGGGGTTGACAGTGGTGTCACATGAGGTGTCCCCGGCCACTGTGGTGGGGTTTCTCATCCCCGTGAAAATCAGCTGGGTCTTTGAGGTCTGCCTCCATGCATGTGCCTTCACTCCAGAAACAGGCTGGGTGTTCCACCTGGTGCACTGTACCCCTCGCTCTGCTCTGCATCCCCCTGTGCAGCTGGCCCTCTCACCCCCAGGAAGACAGCACCTGCAGACAGAGCTTAGCCTCCCACGCAAAAACCCCAATTCTTGATGGGGGAAGAAAACAAACATGGAAATGATTGCCCTCGACTACTTTTCTGTTTGCATAGGTTAAGTGTTATTTGTGTTATTTTCTTCTTATGATTTGCTTCTCCCTGTTTCTAAGTGGTAAGTGGTAATTTTGAACTTATGAAGACCCATCTGGAAGTGTGTTGTTAAAAGAAGGGGCAGAAAAATAAGAACAAGAATAAATTCTTAAGATCGTAGCCACTGAAATCTCTTGGGCTCTCTGCAGGGCGTGACAGATACGATTGTGGCGGGTCTAGCTGACCGATGGGGCATTTCTGAATCTCCAGGGATTGAGTAGTTGGAAAGGCACCCTCCGTACTATAATTGGTTTCTTTGGCTGTTTTTATACATGTGCAGATTTCAAGTGACATTAAAGAAAGATTTTCTTTGTTTACCAGAAGGTCGAAGAGGTTTTTTTTTGTTTTTGTTTTTGTTTTTTAAAGATTTTATTTATTTATTTGAGAGACAGAGAATGAGAGACAGAGAGCATGAGAGGGAGGAGGGTCAGAGGGAGAAGCAGACTCCCCGCTGAGCAGGGAGCCCGATGCGGGACTCGATCCCAGGACTCCAGGATCATGACCTGAGCTGAAGGCAGTCGTTTAACCAACTGAGCCACCCAGGCGCCCCTCGAAGAGGTTTTTTAAAAGTACAAGCAATTGGGGTGCCTGGGGGCCTCAGATGGTTAAGCATCTGCTTTCAGCTCAGGTCATGATCCCGGGGTCCTGGGATCGAGCCCCGCATCAGGCTCCCTGCTCAACACAGAGTCTGCTCCTCCCTCTGCCTCTGCCTCTCCCCCGGCTTGTGCTCTCTCTCTCTCAAATGAATGAATAAGAAACCTTTCCTTCCCTCACTTCTTCCTTGAAAATTGCAAGACAAGAATTTCCCCTAGAAAAGACCATCCCTTGAGGAAAAATATAACCACCCCTCCCGCCCCCAGAATACCTTAATCCCATACCCTCATTAATCCAACATCCACAGAGCCTACAGTAAGAAGTGAGCTCTGTAGTTGCATGTCTTCAAAATAATAGCTTGATAAAAATGACAGATTCGGCCACTGCGTTGTCTTTTTGTCTACCTGACACCCAACAATCCTGGTGGCCAATATTTATGTGGAATTAATTGGACAAAGCGTCAGGCGCACCCTGATTTTGCAATGCACCATCCCATGCAGCCCTGGGGGGTGGGCATGCCGGTCTCTGTTCGAAGTTATCACTTAGGGAGTTCGGCTGTGAAGTCCTAGCTCCTTAGTGCTGCTTGGTGACTCGTCCCAGACTATAGGACCTCCTTCAGCCTACCACTGAGAGTGCAGCCTGTCACTAAGGATCATAAAAGTAAAGCCAGCATCCCGACTCTCATCCAGATTCTCTCCAGGCCTCAAATCCATCTTAACTCCCAGCTCCTGCATAGCGATTTCCCTCACATATGTCTTTGCTGATCCCCTTCTTCCCACACATTTCTTGTTCTATTTTTAAAATTGCTCTACGTGCCAATACTCAAATGCCGCCTTGTGTTATTATTTAACAGTTTTATGTACATCTTGTTGATGGTAGAAATTGTGATTTATATTTAACTGGGTTTACTGCCCTCCCTGCTTATCTTGTCTGGCCCCATGCCCAAAAAAGTTTTTATTATATATATATATAATAGATATATATATTGTATATATATCTATAATATATAATATATATTATATATATAAAAGTCAATAAATAATTGCATTAAATTATGGCTTTTTAAATTCATAACTTGCAGTGTGTCCTTGTGTTGTATAATTACCAAAGTGTCTGTGTTTTTCAAAGAAATATATCTCCTCTCTGTCTTCTACAATTCCTAAAAGGTATTTCCACAATTCCTAAAACCCATCCAACTGATGGATTCTCCTCTTCCAGATCCCACCTCTTAACTGTTTCTGGAATTTCATCAAAGAATAAACTTAGGAATTTTCAAGGTCCAGTGCACTACATTTGTTTTCTTTAACTTTGTGTGCATTGCAATTTCATCACATAATCTGCTTTTCTTGGAATATATACATTCTACATGGATTATATTGTTTTGACCTCTGGCTCACCTTTGGTGGGAGGGTGGTTTAAAAAACCTTTTATTTTAACCACATCTGTACCCCATACTTTTGATTCTATGGAAGTAATAAAATTTACAAAAGCATTTCATTAACAACTTTCCATCTCATTTGTATTTTAATGTATATTTACCATTAAGGTAATTATCATTAAGTTTTCCCAAATTCTTCATTGATGAGTCTCCATTATGCCAATTTATAAGAAGTCTTGGTTATTTCAAATATCTTTGGTCTGGCTAGTGGCTTTTTCACTAGACTCAGTCATCAGTCCTAGCTAAAACTCTTAATTCTTATCATTGGTTGACCTACCATTAGTTCAGCCTGACTCCAAACACAAGTTCAGCTATTAAATCACTCTGAAAAATGGACTAAGTTTCTTACAGATAATCCATAGTAGGGGTTCTTGATCCGAGATCTTTATATTTCCTATAAGTTATAAACAGAATTTGGTGCACATGGATATGTTATTTTTCTGGTTGAGGGAACATATCTTTATCAGATTCCCCCAAAAGGTCTATGACTCCAAAGGAATAGTGAATATTCTAGAATTAAGTGCTGAATCTGGAGCAGAAGCAAGGAGAGCTCTGAGATTTCTGAAATTTTTATTGATCTTCTCACGTCCTCTGTTCACAGATGTGGCCTGCCTTAGGGATAATATATAAATATTTAATTTTTACATGAGCAGAAATATACAGTTATTTCAGAGGGTTTAGGGAGACAATCGACTCTCATTTCTCATGGCTTAATTTGACATTATCTAAATTAGGGTACGAGGAAGAGGAAGAAAGGAGTTGGATTTAAATATGGACAGCAGTCCAATAAGAGATTTGGTAAGTTTACATCTGACGTGAGGATGGTCTGAGGAATATGGCTTCATTCTTTAATGGATTTCTCAGACATCAGGCACTCACACATGAAGTCCAAAAAGAGAGACATAAGTGACCTTCCTTTTATCTGCCTTTCCCAGCCCATGTCCACTGTAATTAAGAGTTGATTCTCAGAGAAGACATCATATAGACAAAAACAAACAAAAAGTATTGAAAGCCCTTGAGGAAGAAAGCAAAGAGAAACATGAAATTATCCTTTTAAAATCTTTTAACCTCACTGGGACTCAGACCCACGTTTTATCCCAGAAGAGGGAATTAAATCAGATGTTCTCCACGGCCCCTTTCAAGTCTACAATCCTTGGATTTCTGTGATCTTGTGGTTTCATTATTTTTATTTCCAGTTTCAATAAGCAATTTCATCCTCAGCCTGCTGAGAAATTCTTCGCCCACGTCCCCTGCCACAACCTCATGGGCCCTGTACTGTGAAGACCCCTGAGGGACCCCTCACTCCCTGCTGGCTGAAGGCCACCAGTGGGCGGGTTGCATGAACAGGGTCTGCAAACAAACACACGCACGCACACAAAGAAGCCTTCTTGTGACACGGCCAAGTGGCTGCAGGTGTCCCCTCCTCCTTCTCACAATCTAGGTAGTTGAGACCAGCGGGAAGCGGAGGGTGGGATTTAGCACAGTGACTGGAAATTGAAAGGCATGCACAGTGCCCATCTGGGGAATAACGTGATTCTGGGGCAGCCAAGAATCGTGGAGCAACCTGACGTGACAAGACACGTAAGTACAGCCTGGAGATCCATGCTTGCCAATTAAGTCGGCAATTACTGAAGTTGTTTTCTCCTGTCTGGATATGAAGTGATCACAGGAGACACATACCGGGTGAAAGTGGAAAACCTTGCTCAAAAACACAGGCTATCATCTGGGGACATCAGACAAGCATTTTGGGAAGCATCCCTTTGCCTGGAGACATGCAAAGGAAAGGAACGTGAAGCAACTCTTAGCCCCTCTCCCCCCACCCATGTCATCCCTGTCCCTTCCCTCAGGATACACAGAAAACTTGCGTCTCTATTTAAAAGAGAGTCCAAACCCTACTGCGGTGACTAGCGCTGCTGAAGAAACAGCAGTCGATAAACGGGTTGTCTCGAGAAACAGCGTGAGTGCCTGGGTCCCCTTTCTCTAAGTCCTAGTTACAGTGTCCAAGGGAGGACACGTATTTCGGGGGGAGCACCAGCTTCTGTGTACTAAGGAACTAGCGAGTGGTGGGTGGGGGAGTGTGAGGGAAGGAGGCTCCCCAGGAGAAAGGAACTCATTTGCAACCATAAGAGGAGGCCAAGCTCTGCTCTCCCTTGGCCAGTCCCCACGCCCCCAGTCACTTAACCTAACTTCGGGCTCTGCTCCCTCACATGTGACATGGAAGCAATGAGGTGGACCACTCCTTCCTTTTACAGGAGTGTTATGAAAAAATATAAATTATTCAACCACTACAAAGGTATTTAAGATTCACAAGTGAAATATCCCCTTTGGGTTATTAATGACAGTGGCGCCAATACCCCCTGGAGAATACTGATGAGGGATCACAGCCTCGAGGCATGTCTCCTGGAATTGCACACCTGGAACGGAAGGCCGGGCCCAAGAACCCCGTTTTCCCTCAGAGAGGGAGAATATTCTGGCATAATCCGTCCTCCTTTCCCCAACACGAGCTTTCTAGACGCGGACGGAGTACGGTCTCTCTGTATATGTGGCCTAAAAAAGGGGTGTCGCTGGAAGAGGGAGGAGGCATTTGGGTACGATGATATTTTCTACCTGTGATTCTACTGTTTTCAGAGTTGATCTTTCTATGCTCACGGTGCCATTTGCACTGCTGATAATAAATTTGTTTCAATTGCCTCGTCACCGTACAATTGTCAGTGATCCCCGGAACGCTGTGTCCAGGAGGATTCTGAGTCTGCCTGACCTTTGAAAGACTCCCTATTTTATTCTGCTGTGCAAGGCAGATTCGGAGGGTATTTTCACCTGCATCAAGTCAGGGCACTGATTGTAAGAGAGGAAGCTCAGTGAGAAAAGCAGCCATAAGAAGACACATTTCAGTGATCCTAAAGATAAGGAGCCATATCAACTCTAAATGCTGAAGAAAGACTAGAAAACTCTTAAAAACAAAGTTTTTAAAAAAGTTCAACTTAGTTATTATTTTAAAGCTTCCCTTTACTGTCAAGAATAACTCATCATTCTTTTTGAAGGCCTTGAGCTTGCTGGACCTAAATAATATTAACCTACCACTTGGACTTTCATTTAACACATCTCTCAGATTCTCATTAGCATTTACAACCATGAAATGAGTTTAATTCATTTTTTTTTTCACAAGAAAGAGTGTATAATTGGAAGGTTTGTTTTGCTACTAAAATAATTATCTACCAATTACTGGTGGGGGGGGTGGGAGCAGGATGGGGAGAGAGGAAGAGGCAAGTGGTGCATTCCATTTAGGAGTTAATTATCTTGCCAGAAGTCATCCTCCCCTGGCACACAGTGCCCCTGTCAACATGGATTTGTACGCCAGGGTATGACGCGCCCTAATCCATCTCACAGCGCCAGATAACCACATATCAAAGAATGGGCTCTTTTTTAAAAACTACTGTATTGAGGGCGCCTGGGTGGCTCAGTTGGTTAAGCGACTGCCTTCGGCTCAGGTCATGATCCCCGGAGTCCCTGGATCGAGTTCCACATCGGGCTCCCTGCTCAGTGGGGAGTCTGCTTCTCCCTCTGACTCTCCCCCATCTTGTGCTCTCTCTCTCTCTCTCAAATAAATAAAAAAATAAATAAAAATAAAAAATAAAATAAATAAAATAAAATAAAAACTACTGTATTGAAAGAAAATAGTTAACACCAAAAGTGTGAAGTCTGCCATGATGCTCAGGGATGTCAACAGTACAGTATCCCATACCTGTTTTATTTTTTTAGCATGCAATTTTTTAATAGTAGAACCTATGGACCATTATTACGATGCACAAGTTATTTTCATATGGCAACATTTCATTTCTCTGCTGATGAGCACTTTTTTAAAAGAAGTTATTTAAGGGGCACATAGATGAGGCCTTGGAGATCTCTCCCTCCCCAGTGGCAACCAGCCTGCTCAGTGACTGTCTTTTGAGTAAGCCTGACTCTGTTTTTTAAGAACTTTATTGAAATATGTTTGACATATAATAAGCTGTACATACGTAAAGTGTACAGATTTATAAACTTCACCTTACATATACATGAAACTGATCACCACAATTAAGATAATCAGCATATATACAATCCCCCAAATGCCCTCATGGTCTTGGCAATCCTCACTCTTGTCCTTCCCTGTGATGGTTTAATTTTGTGTTAACTTGTCTGGGCCAATGGTGCCCAGATATTTGGTCAAACATTATTCTGGATATTTCTGTGAAGGTGTTTTTTGGATGAGTAACATTTACATTGGTAGATGCTGAGTAAAACAGATTGCCCTCAATTATGTGGGTGGGCCTCATCCAATCCGCTGATGGCCTTAAGAGAAAAGGCTGAGCTCCCAAGTGAGAAGGAATCCTGCCTTCAGAAGGCCTTTGGACTGCAGCAACTACTCTTCCCTCCAGATTTCGGACTTACACCTGCAGAATCATGTGAGTCTGTCCTCAAAATAAATCTCCATCTCTCCACTTCCTGTTGGTCCTGTTTCTCTGGAGAACCATGACTAATACATTCCCCATTTCCACACTGGCCCCAGCCCAGGCAACACTGATCTGCTCTCTGTTACTATAGATTAACTTGGATTTTTAAGAACTTGATACAAATGAAACAATACAGTATGTGTTCTTTTATTGTCTAGCTTTCATTCATCGCCATTAGTTGGAGATCCGTCAGTGTTGTTTGTATTGATAATTTGACTTGTTATTGCTGGGTCATATAGCGTAGTATGTATATGCCGCAATTTTTTTATCTATTTGTTCATTACTGGACATTGGAGTAGTTTCCAGTTTTCAGCTATTATGAATAATTTTCTATGAACATTTGCGAGTAGAAATATGCTTTCAGCTCTCTTAGGTAAAAG
Organism: Neomonachus schauinslandi; assembly: GCF_002201575.2. Taxonomy (NCBI): domain Eukaryota; kingdom Metazoa; phylum Chordata; class Mammalia; order Carnivora; family Phocidae; genus Neomonachus; species Neomonachus schauinslandi. The sequence goes on from NC_058405.1 coordinate 5,398,229, forward strand.
CCTAGGAGGATGGCTTGGGGTCATGTGGTAGGTGTATGTGGCTAATAGGCTTTTAACTCTGCTGTTCTCTATTATATAATAGAGAGATCAGAAGCCCAATGTATCATTCTCCTATAAATTCTAGCTTTGAATTATGATTTATTTCCTCATTAGAGTTCAGCTCCACTTTTTTTGAATGACTATTTACAGGTATGTCTTTGAAAGTCAAAGGGAAATAAATCTAAACTCACAAGTTCTAAAAAATACACTCACTTCAGTTAAAAAGAAGATTGCTTTACATTCCTTCCGTTTAACTTCAGTCAGTAAAGAATAGAATCAAACTCAATGAAGAATAGAATTACAGGCTTTTTGTAGGTGTCAAACATTTTTAAATACATGCCTCAGTCTAAAGAATAAATGTAGTCATCTGTTCCCATTATGGAGTTGTCTGCAGTGCAATGTAGGACCTGGTTTAGCAGGCCAGACCAGTATTTATTGAAAAAAAAAAAACGCCAAGCTTTTACCATTGAAATAGAGCTGTGGGAACATGCCTTAAATTACCTAGAAACTGAGAATTAGGTAGACTCTTTCACTAACTCAACTCTACCGAACTGCTTGCCTTCCTGCTTTTCTTAGATTCCAATTTGTTTGCTGTCACCTGTGTAGGGGGAGTTTGTCACCAAGGAATGTTTCCACCATTAGCAAGCTTATCTTCCAGAATCTTCCTTATTGGCAAATGTAGGGACTCAGAGGCAAAAACATACTAAGTCTTGGGACACTAAGGGAAACGTTATTTGCAGTGGTATTATCATTGTTCTGTAAGTGAATTCTTGGCTTATCGCTAGCATCAGAAAGATAATTTTAAAATAAATAAAATAAAGTCAATCAGTTCTTGAGCCCCAAGGCACCATCAGATAGGAAGAGCAATAAATCAGGCTGATAGCCTTAAAACAGTCCCTGATTTTTCCTACTAATCAAATGAGATCTGAACTCCTACATCACTACAGGAGAAAAGCCAAAATTAATTAGCTTATCCGACAGTGTCATTTACTAAATCAAAAGCCTTCGAAAGGTCAATGAATCTTGCCCTTATCATCTCATTATCTTCTATCAGTAATGAGGTATCATTAACCAGCCCCAAAGCCAACAGTTATTTTAGTGTCGTGCTATATAGCTGGGGACACTTGGCTGCTTCACAAACTGTAGTGTGTGGAAAAGTCTGTCTTCTCTTACTTGCAGCTCTGTTTTGATACTTTAACTTCTACATGACTATGATGGAAATAATGTTCTCCCTCCCTTATTTAATACATTTTAAATGTAAAGGTACCATAAATTCATCAGTGCTGGTATCCATGCCAAACACAGTCATTTTGTTAAAGGTTTATTTATTTATTTGAGAGAGAGAGAGAGCATGGGCATATGCAGGAGGCAGAGGGAGAGGGAGAGAAAAAGTCTCGAGCAGACTTCCCGCTGACGACCCTGAGATCATGACCTGAGCGGAAATCAAGATTCAGACGCTTGATCGACTGAGCCACCCCGGTGCCCCTCACAGTAGTTTAAATAAAACCTTTCTACTGCTTATTTGATCCACTCAATAATATTGACTGAGCACCTACTGTGCACGGGGCGTTCAGTGAGGCACCCATAAGCTCGATGTTCCTGGTCACTGTTAGTGAGGAAGTAACTCACTCTTTGTTTGAGATTTCCTTTGGCAACAGGGATGAGCCACATTAAAATGATACACTGAACACACAGTAGGTGAGGGTCTACTCCGCACGCTTAGGATTTACTGGTTCTACGAGACTTGATGAGTAGAGCATCGGGTCATAGAAGGAAGGTCTCTCCTCCTACAGGGTTTAGTTTTTTAAGAGGGATGAGACATACAGGGTTGGGAACTTTGATGGGAGCCTGGGACGTGCGGGATCACCGCGTACTGGCTACTGGCGGAGTGACCTGGGAGATTAGACTCACAGCCAGGGAGGGAGCGCCAGTGCCTGGGGTGGGGAGGAGTTGGTCCTCGAATGGGTGCAAGTGTGTTACTTGGAGAGCAAAGTTCAGGGAAGGGAGCACATGAGCAGAGGCACAGTTGCAGGAATAGGGATCGGGGCTTTGAGAGCAGCACATATTGATGTGATGAGGCCAATAATAGCAATAACAAGAGCAGTGGTAACGAACAGTAACACACACGCGCGCATGCGTGCGCGATTTCAGTGGGCTGCCCGCTGTGTTTCATACAAGTTCTTTCTCTTAATTCCATCCTTCCAACCCCATCACTTCTCTTCATACCAGCAGCAAGACAGAGGTACACATGGCATAAAAGTCCCTCGGCAAGAAGTAGGCAACCTGGAATTTGAGCTCGGCACCGCCCCTGCCTCTCCAAGACAGGCCCTTTTCCCAGAAGAAAAAAAAAAAAAAGCTGCAATCTCTGTTTCCCCACGCAATTTCAGTGGGTTCGTGGACTTTGAGGGTCTCCATAGCTTCAGGATTCAGCAGTTTTGACCTGTAGGGTATTTGTTAAAAATGCCAAATGTGGTGCCTCCTGTGGGAAAGAGGAAGCGCAGAATATATTCCTCAACTGGGAATGAGGCAACAAAGCAGTTTCGTGGAGGAAGTATGGAGAGACAGTTACCACGGACAACTGATGAGTGCACTTGGGGCTCTGTGCCAGGCCCTTTCACACGGCATTTAATGTCCCTTCATCCTCCACTAGCGCCATCTTTGCAGGCAACCCCTGCCCGTCCCCCACGTACACGCACACAGGTAAGGAACCCGATCTTCTGAAAGTGTGAGTAGTGTAAGCAGGCAGAGTTTGTGCTCACTTCCCCCTCCCCAGGTAACACAGAATCTCTGTCTTGCACCGCTCTGTGCATCCTTGCTCCACAATGGCTCACATCAGCCACCTTCAGGCTGGTCTCCACCGTCCAATTCACTGCCCAACTTGTAAAGAGAGCCAGAAATCCTCTGGACTACCACCACCAGCAGCAGCTCAAGCACAGAAGTACAAACAACTAGTACGGAAGTACAAATACCCAGTACTTGGCCTTGAATCTGGACACGCTCTCAGAGCCCCTGCAGAATCCTGGGGAGTCTGGGTCTTCATCTGAAATCCCACCCTTGCCTGGCTCTGTTCCTCCCTCTGTCCTGCTCTCCCTGGCACCCTGGAGCACTTCCTAATCAATTGCTTGCACTCAGATCCTTCCCTCAGGCACCGTCACTAGAAGAACCCAAACTTAGACAGTCATATCAGCAGTAGGACTACAAGGGTACCAAACCCGTATCTCATCTGCTTTTACTGGCTCATTACGTCACACAAGCCAATAGCTACAGAATCATAAAGAATCAGCATCTAGAAATGTTATTTATTTGTAGCATCATTTGGACAAACTAATTCTATAGACCCTTATAGGTGGGGATTTTGTTAAATAAAAATGTTTGAAGGTAAAATTGACAGAGCATAAATTATTTTACATTACTTTTAATATTACTTCTAATGGCTTAATTTTCAAGTGTGTGGATTATGAATATGTAGATTATACATAATGCATGAACTCCCAAAGGCTTCTAATACCACCCAAAGGTGAGAACTCTTGAGTGAACTTCAATATTATGAATGAGGGCAACTCTAAAAGAAACATGATTAAAAAAATGTACCAATAATGCACAATTAACAGGTAGTATTCTCTGGCTCAGTCTGATGTAGAGTTTTGAAGGTGTAGCTCTCCTTGTCCTGTCCTTGATCCATGGATGGAGAGCCCCATACTACATACTTGAGCTGCACATGGTAATCTCTGTGGAAGACATGAAGTCCCATTGCGTGCGGGATCAACAAACTGCGGGGGCCACCACAGACGTGAGGGCTGTGGCTACTGGTGGTAAGAACGTGTAGAAGCAGCACATACACAACACAATTCCAGAGGCGCATTTCTATGGATCATGGTCCTGTGTGCTTAATTTTTCTTTAAGGAAAAAAAAAAAAACAAATTGAATTGGATTGGAGTCCTATAAGACACAGGGTTTGATGAAAGCAAGCATGTTGATCATCATAATTTAATATGTGGCAGGTTTTTCCTTCAATAAATCATGGATATGAATTTATTTTAAATATGTATTTTTTTCTCTAGCCTGCTCACTGAGACAAAGATACTCCAGTTCTTGAAGAGATAATTTTTCTTTCCTTTAGGAAAACCTATATTCAACATGATTTTTTAAAAAAATTACCATTTGTCTCGGAGAAAGTTAGTTCACTTCCTACTAGAGGAAAACAAAATAAGCAGAACTTTACCTTTTAGAATGCTTTTTATATTTTGATGTCAAAATATAGTATAGCCTTTTTTAGTTATATATTGTATTCCTCCATTAGGTCCATATGTGGCATTTTTAAATGCCCTGTCCTGTCCTTGATCTGGATGGAGAGCCCCATACTACATACTTGAGCTGCACATGGTAATCTCTGTGGAAGACATGAAGTCCCATTGCGTGCGGGATCAACAAAGGAATTCTATCAGTCACAAGAAGAATTCTATAAAATGGAAAAAAAGAAACTCTAAAGCAGAGTCCCCCGAAGTGGGTCTGGATGAAGAGTTCAGATGAGGAGTACCCAGACAAAGCTGCTTCCTTTCATTACGAATGAAGTTGTTCCTTCCACTCACCGGTGGGGGTCCTGCAATGAGCTTGGACCTGATCTGAAATAGCATGCCTTTGGCCAAATTCATGGGACTTTTTTACACAAATAATCAGATGGAGAAACCCAGTTGGGAAAAAGAACAATCTTCTTAAAACATAAACATTAGCGAGAACATGAAGAAAGCTGTAAGAAAAATAAATGCCTTTTAGAACACCATTTTTTAATAGGAAGCAACGAGTCTTCTGCTAAAACCACCTCTGACATTCATAAAGTTGCTATTTATAATTCAATTGTTTCTTTGTGATGTATTAAACATTAGTGGTTTTCTCTTTAGATTTTCTGGAGTTTGTTTGATCAGAATCTTTGAAAATGTACTCGTGTGAACTTCTGTCAAGTGCCTGAATGACAGTGCGAAAGAATGTTTGGGGATGGAAAACATCAGTGCATATGGGATTGAGTGACAACTTCTTAAGGAAAACCTAAAAAAGGAGGTTTCTAGCCAAAATGTTTAATTACCGCCTAATCAAGACAGGCCAAGCCATCTGTTGGCTGGGATCTTGTCCCCACCTTGCCTGGTGATTGGTCCGCCATGTGTGAGAGAGCCATCTCCAACTGACATCTGTCATCTGTCAACTCCCCAGCTGTAATGATGAGCAAAGTTGCTATCAGCCGTCAATGGGCCATATGGAAGGAAGGATGAGTAACGAACAGATTGCAACCACATCACACAGACTCGGAGTGTTTAAACAGGCGAACCAACATGCCACTCCCTAGCCACTTCCGCCTAGATTGGAGCCCTGCAAGGGAAGGAGAGGAAGTGGGGTTATGGCTATGCATTAGATGCCATATTGTCTTAACTTTTTACTGGAAAGTGGAGTAGAATAAATAAGTAAATAATTCCATAAATCAATCAACTGATCAATCAATTAATGAATCAATATATATTTGTTAGGGTGGAACTAGAATAAATCTATACACGGTAATCTGCTAATGTCACAGACACTAGCCTCAGGAGTCCTGTCAGTAGGAAAAAGTCTCTATTGATTAGTTTGAAAACTAAGGCAAGACCATCCATGAACAAGGCTCTAATACCATCTCACTCTGTTTGGGGAGCCTTGTGCAGACAAGCAAATCGCTGAGGGAGAATGTTTTGGTCTAAATATATATAAAGTGCACTAGACTACTTGGCAAATAAGGCAGCGATCTTAATGTCATGCTCACACATTAGACTTTCCCAGCAGCCTTGTTCAGCCCAGTATTCTCTGTTATTCCGAGGTTTATTCATGAGGATTTATTATGGTGAGTTCCTTAAACAGTTATCTCATTGCCTTTAAACTGTGGAATGCATTCATATTACCTAAATTAAATTAAAAACTGGTACTGAACCCAAGACAATAGTCATTTCTAGAACTAGAGTCAAAAGCAAGTGGGTGGCAGCATCTCTTTATAACTGAGGAATCAATTTGCAATCCCAAATTTTTCAACTCCATTTAGTTGTGGACACTAATGAATTTTGCTTAGCAGTTCTCATTCCCGGCTACACATTAAAAATTGTAAGGACCAGCACCCAGATATGAGTGTATTTTTAAGGTGCCATCTATCATCCAAATGTACAGTTGAGAGGAATTCTTTGTAAATTCAGTTCAACTCAATTTTGAGCTAAACCTGATGAAGCCTGGAGGGCATACAAGACCCAGACTCCCCTCAAGTGAACTGAAGGCTGAAACAAATTGGCTTTGTCATACATCCAGCAGCCAGTGTGCCTATAGCGAACCAGGGACCTTGGGTTCAACAAGGCCCAGTTTTTTTCCAGCATTTTCTGTGTGTATCCATTTCATGCAAATTGTTTTCGGCATAAATACCCTGCTAGCACGCTGGTTCTATGTGGACCAAAGCTTGTCTCTGAACCCCTGCCAATCTTCAAATTCCTTTGCTGTACAAAATGAATTCTTTAGGATCACAAAAATGTCACCTGTTCAGACTTGACCAGCCTCATAGCAAATAGGAGGTAAGAATTATAATCACGATTTTGAAGATAGGGAGAAATAAAGCTTCAAGAGGTCAAAGAATTTGGTTGTGTAATTGTGGTGCTAGATTTCATCCCATCTCTCTGACTCCAAAGTCGACATTTGCCTGTTTTAGCCAGGAACATTGATTTACAGCTCCTCTCCCTCAAATCTGGATCTAACTTCTCTAGAGAGGAGCCAGCTCTGCAACTCTGGCCCCCTCCAGCTCCAGCCACTTCCATTAGCCTCCTCCTTCCCACCGGAGGATGTTTCTGCATCCAGTCGCATCACCTCTGAATTACAAGAAGGCCAAATCTACACACCATCTTCTCTTTCTCATTTACTACTGACCGATCCAGGCTCCTCTGTCCTCTCTACATCTTGGATTTTCCTTTTCATCATTGTAATAACATTTCTGTGTAGGTTGGTCTCTGCTTAAATGCTTTATGTTTGATCAATAAAATAAAAAGAGCCTAATATCAATGGATTATCTTTTCCCTTACCTTTGGAGCAAGATTTTTTTTTTTGTATTTAATCTTGATGAATTTAATTAAAACTTCTGAGATTTATTTTTCCTAAAATGAAAAGAAAAATAATTTTGGATTAAACATTAATAATATTATTAATTAAATTCACTCAGAAGTAATGAAACTCTACAGTCAAAGTAAATGGGGCAATTTGATTTACTGAATTTTTAAAAAGTTAAAGAAATAAACAGCATGATAGACTGAAAATCTACTTTATCTCTTACTAGTTCTGAGCTCTTTCTGTAAATAAAAACATTAAAGATATTTGTTTGGTACTTTTAACACATTTATTTGCTTAAAATGATATGTTTTTGTTTTAAAAATAATATGTACTCATGCTATAAAACTTGGAAAAGTAGAGAAAAGAATAATCATGAGAAAACAACTGTTAATATCTTCAAGTGTTTGATTTTACTCAGATTTATTGGAAAAAAGAAATAAAACTGAAGAACTTGCTAAACGTAAAATAAAAATTTCTCTCAACACTATGTATAAATTTTTAAAGGTTACAATAAAGTATAAAATTTTTCAAAAACTTTATGAAGTTGGTCATTATCCAAAAAGTGATAAATCATTCTCTAGGAAAGAAAATGATGGTCAAGTAATTATGGCTTGTGGCTATCGTAAATCCACCGTGATTATATACCTGAACTGAGAATATCAGTCAGCCTTCTCTCTTCCTAGGAATTACCTGAATATTGTTTGTTTGACTTTATTATTTCAAAAGGCATTGCTCTTTAAACTCCATCAATTGTTTAAAAATTATGTCAAACTTTCATTTTGGAGACCATGATTTATTTTCATTTTGGGTTTTTTTTAACCTCATTTTGTAATTGCCTCTTTTTTTTTTTTGACAAAAAAGATAATCACTCATTTTGGGGGGTTTTTTTGTTTTTTTTTTATTTTTTTTTAAAGATTTTATTTATTTATTTGAGAGAGAGAGACTGAGAGAGAGAGCACATGAGAGGGGGGAGGGTCAGAGGGAGAAGCAGACTCCCCGCTGAGCAGGGAGCCCGATGCGGGACTCGATCCAGGGACTCCAGGATCATGACCTGAGCTGAAGGCAGTTGCTTAACCAACTGAGCCACCCAGGCGCCCGAAAATCACTCATTTTGGATGACACTATCTATTTTCTTCTTGAAGACATTTTCATGCCATCCTCAGACTTCATGTTCTAATTTGGAATGATTATTTCTTTACCAGCAGTAAAGAAGTCACCCTGAAATTTACCTGTTATTCCCAATCATAAGTTGGTCCCACCTTTCTTAAAACTTATATCCTCCTCTTCTTCGTATTTCTTTTTGAATTTATTTTTTGGATTTATTTTTAATTGTTTATAGTCAAAGAAAATGTGCATGACCAAATAAACTTTCTGAGTCTCTATGTTGGAAAGCACCTTCTTTTGCCCTCAAGCTTGAATGCTAATGTGGTTTCCTTCATTACAGTTGTTGCTCCATTGTTGACAAACATTAGATTTTGCTAATGAGAACTCCGGTGTTTGTTTAATATTTGCTGCTTATTTTTTTTTTAGATAAAGTTTAGAATTTTTCTCTATCTGTGGACGTCTGAAATGCCCACCATGCTATGTTTATATGTGAGTTGTTTTCCTACTTTTTAGAAATTCCTCAGAGTTTTGGTTTGCTAATAATCCTCTTCCTTTTCACTGTCAGTTCCATTTTTGTTATTAAGTAATGTGGTCAGTGTTCCATCTTGAGCTAGCATTCCGTATTTGCTCTTTCATTTGGCACTAACTCCTTGTGGATGACATCCACAAGGAAATAAAACAGATGAAAAAATAATTGCAATACAGAGCATTTAGGGCACTTATCGTTAAGGGTCTTGTATTGCAATCCTTAAGTGACAGGATGTCTGAAGCAGGAAAAATTTCTTTCAGTTGTAATAATCAAGAAAGGCTGAATAAAGAAAAATAGCACTTGAGTACATTGGGTAGGAATTGAAATGGTAGAAAAGAAACTAGTCTGGATAGCCATGAAGGGAGGAAGGGAAAGAGATTGGTGGGGAAGAGTGAGTAGAAGAGGGGCAGTATAGCACATGTTCTTGGAGTTGACCAGAGACACTTGTGTAAGAAATTGGTGGGACATGTAAGTTGGGAGGGAAATTTCATTTACTCATGAAATGCCTGAGCACCTATGATGAAGCAGTCAACAAGCCCAGCACAGAGGCAACAGGTTAGATGTGTTCTTTGAGTGCAAAGCCTCTGGGAAATTCAGTGGAGTAAATGAAATGTCATAAATATGTCCAAGTTTACAAGGTGACACCCATTTGTATTAACAATGTGTTAACTACATATAAAATTAAAATTAAATATATATAAAATATGGAATGGGACATAAAAGGAGTGATTTTTTTTTTTCTGGAAGTGGGTCATGAGTTGGGGCTAGGTGATGGAGTATTATTCCTCCGTGTGAGGATAAAGCCACTGGACCTAAATCAGTAGGAAACGGGGTGCTTTTGAAAGCTTTTGATCCTGGGAAAGATAGTACAAACTGTGCTGATGATGGTTTATGGTACTCAACAAAGAAGAAAAATTATAAGAACCACCAAGCCAATGAGGATGTTCTTACAGAAGTCCATTTGAGAAACTCAAGAAAAATGAAAAAGAAAACCAGAGGCAAATGCAAAAGTTAGGTCAACAGAAGGTAGGCAGATACCCACACCTGGGAGAAGGCAGCAGAGATTGAGGGAAGGAACACAGAGTGAGCGTGGTCAACAGAAACAGAGATTTTCAATCTTAGCAACTGGGGCTAATGAAGGTACTCTAAAAAATAGAAAACTCAAAATACATCACAATGTGGGGAAAAACACAAAGGCTCTGCACATGGCAGATCTAAATCAAATCATGTTTCTGCCTCTGTTATGGAGTCTTTGATGAGTATAGTTCTCTGGGCCTCATTTCCTTCATTTATAGAATGTATCGCAGAGGATATATATTTTTTTCATCTTCAGATTAAAATTCTATCATTTTTACCAAGTTTGCACAGTATTTTTGGTGTTATTTCTTCAGTACTTTTGTCCCATATATTCATAAGAAACACACAAATTCTATCTTATATGGGTAATGATGCTAATCTCCTACCTGCGCATCTTACCTTAGGAAGGTTAGTTTTTAAGCATCCCTTGTACTTCCCTTCACATTCCAGAGCAGATCAAGTAGAGGAATTTTAATGTGGATTTCAGTTTTATATATAAATCATCCTGCCATTTTGGCACTGCAGCTGAGTTTCCTCATATTAGCTGGAGAAGATCATGAATAAATTTGCAGCATGCTGCACAGGGGATTATGCGTACATGAAATAATTCTTATCGGCAATTGCTTTTACAATTCACTGCACAGAAAATTTAACATGAGGGCGCGGAATCCTATTTCTCACACTAGAGTGAAAACTGAGAGCTACACACAGATGTTGAAGAACCACTGCTATGCCGACCAACATGTCTTCTCTGCAAACCTATTCGGTTGACCCAATTCAACATCAGGAGTGCACATCCCTACTGGCTACGAGCTTCCAGTGGTGGCCTTTAGCGCTCACAGAAAATTGTGATCCTTTCATCTGGTAATCAAGATCTGCCACATTGACTCTAATTCATTCCTGAGCCTAATTTGGAATGTTCTGGTGCAGGAACAAAGAACAGGTGATGCAAGTGTTGACTTCTGTCCCATGCCCACGGAAGTCACCATCACTGGACTATGGTGTTTCTTCACACTAAGTACTAACACAGGCTCTCAAGCCTTGTCAGCATCTTGTTCCAGGCAGTGGCTAGCAGCTGATCGGAGCGGGCATGCCAGCTCAAATAGATCTGCTGCTCTCTTCCCTTATTTTCCAGTCTTTGTGGCTAGAACCCCTGAACTTCCATCTCCAGTTCAACGCTAATACAGACTCTGAGGTCAGCCTTTCCAGTAAGGAAAAAAGTTTAAGGAGCCATAAGTCAGAATTGTAGAGGATCAGAAAGAAGTCAGCCTCTTCATTGCTGCCACAAGATATTGATCTTACACGTTAGTTCTACTCACTGGGCTTTGACCCATTCCTTGAGATCCTTGGCATATAGTGTCAGATCTGAGTTTATATCTTGGTTACTTGCTGAGGATACATCATTTCTTTGGGATTTTGGTGTTTCTTTATTCTTAATAGGCTCTCGAGAAGGCCAGGGTCCTTTCCCTGATGCCAACTTCTTGTGTTACCTATTACCTGGAAACTTAAGTTTTCATAGCTCTCCATTTCTGCTGGGACACACACTTTTGGCCACCCTTAGACCTGAGCATTACCTGCTGCCAGGCTTCTTGACATTCCACCTGCCAGTTCAGGTCTCTTGGTGAAAACAGAATAAACTTAACACTTGTAAAGCATTTCTGAGTTGACAAAATCTGCCCCCTTCCCATAGGCAGTATCACAGTGTACCTCACTGAGTCCAGTTTTTATACAATACTACATGAATCTTCATCTTAGTCAAATTGATCTGAGTGTGTTTGATAACTTTTTCCTCCTCTGCAGATTTCCTCAGAACATTCTCCCAACCTTGAATATCCTCCCATATCCTCCACAAATATTTCCCTCCCTTATTCAGCCCAGAGCTACCTTAGACCCTCTCACCTTCCTCGGAACTTACTTCTTAGAGCCGGTACCACAATTAGTTCTATAGCTTAATAATTCTTGATACTCTGTCTCACAGAATCAAGAGTTCCCAGCTTTTGGGGGAATACTGAAAACCAAGTTGTTCAAATACCAACCTGGTGTGACACATGAGCCTCCTCCAGTCAAGCGTATACCCAGGCCATATTTGAACTTGGCAGTGACAAGGAGCTCTACCCCTTCCATCTTTGTAAATATTTCACTAGCAATAATCTCCTCCTCATTTACTTTAGTTTACTCTCATGGTTCTAAGTGTATTCAGGGTGGGAACAATAACCCCGCCACAAAATTATGGTCCCGTACGTGTTTAAGACAAATTCTTATGTGTTTCCCAGTCTCATGGCTTAATACCCTAAGACTTCAATTGTTTCTGATATTATATAGTTTCTAATTATCTCATAGTTCTGGGCCTGACTTATATTACCTTTTCTTTTTATTTGTCTTCAGATAGACTCTATGCAGATAAGGTCCATTCTTCACTGTGTTCTCTGTAGTGGTCATTGTCCTTGATAGAATACATATTGTAGAGCTGTTGATTAAAACTGGCTTTTTAGTGAGGATTTATAAATCATAGACTAGTATTACTATACGTGTATGTGTGTGTGTGTGTGTGTGTGTGTGTGTTGCAGGATAGACCATATGTTAGGCCATCAAACAAATCTCAATGAATTAAAAAGATTGAAGCCCTACAAATTATGCTCTCCAAACACAACGGAATGAAATTAGAGATTAATCATAGAAGGAAATCTGAAAAAAATTTCAAATGTGTAATAATTAAATGGCATCCTCTTAAATAACCAGTGGGGTCAAAGAAATTAGACATTGTTTTAAGGTGAATTAAAACAAACATGAAATACAAAAACTTATGGAATGTAGCCAAAGAAGAGCTTAGAGGGAAATGTATAGATGTATATAAAGATGTATATAAAAAGCAAGAAAGATGACAAATCGATAGCCTAACCATTACTGTAAGAAACTAGGAAAAGAGGAGCAAACTACACACAAAGTGAGCAGAGGGAAGGAAATAAAAAAGTATTAGGGTAGAAATAAATGAAATAGAAAATAGAAAATCAATAATGAAAATCAACAAAATACGAAGTTGTTTTTCTTAAGGTCAACAAAATATGCAATCATTAGCTCAACTGTCCAAGAAAAGAAAGAAAAGAGAGAAAAGACTCAAACTACTAAAAGCAGGATTGAAAGAGAGGATATTGGTACTGACCTTATGGAAATAATGATTATTAGGGAATACTATAAACAATTATATGTCAAAAATTTAATAACTTAGATGAATTGGATAAATTCCTAGAGAGAAATGAACTAACAAAATTGACTCAAAAGAAATAAAAAATCTGAATAGAACAATAACAAGTGAAGAGATAAAATAAGTAATCAAAAAACATCCCACAAACAAAACCTCGGTTTCAGATGGCTTTACTGTTGAATTGTACCAGATATTTGAAGAAAATTTAATGCCAGGTCTCAGCAAACTTTTCCAAAAAAGAGAAGAGGAGTGAACAGGGCACCTGGGTGGCTCAGAGCATTAAGTGGTCGGCTCTTGATTTCAGCTAGGTCATGATCTCAGGGTCATGAGATTGAGAACCCCATCTGGCTCCACGCTCAGTGTGAAGTCTGCTTGGGATTCACTCTCTCCCTCTCCCTCTGCCCACCCCCACACTCACTCACACTTGCATGCATACCACACACAATCTCTTTCTCTCTCTCTCTCTCTCTAAGAAAAAAAAAGAAGAACAACCACATGATCATCTAGGTAGATGAAAAAACAGTATTTGACAAAACCCAACATTCCTTAATGATAAAAACACTCAACAAACTAGGAATACAAGAGAATATTTTCAACCCGATAAATTATATCTATGAAACCCCAGCAGCTAATATCAATCATACTTACTGGTAAAAGCCTGAAAGCTTTCCATATGATATTAGGAATAAGACAAAGATAACCACTCTACTACTTCTATTCAACATCAACTAGAGGTTCTAGTGAGGGAAATTAGGCAAGAAAAAAAATAAATAAAAGGCATCTAGACTGCAAAGGAGAAAGTAAAACAGTCTCTATTTTCAGATGACATAATACTGTATGTAGAAAATTCTAAGGAGTCCACATAAGAAACTATTAGAGAAAATAAAGAAGTTCATCAACACTGCAGAACACAAGACCAGTATACAAAAATCAACTGTGTCTCTATACACTGGAAATGAACAATCCAAAAATTAAATTAAGGAATCAATCCATTCACTGTTGACTGCTGCATCAAAAAATAAAACTTTGGAATTAACTTAGCAAAGGAACTGCAAGACTTGTACAGTGAAAACTATAAAATATCACTAAAAGAAATTGAAGACTGGAAGACAATATGTTAAGATAACAACACTCTCCATATTGATCGGTAGGTTAAAAAAAGCACTATCAAAATCCCAGCTGCCATGTTTGTAGAAATTGACAAGCTGATTCTAAAATTCATAATGGAAATGCAAAGGACCCAGAATATCAAAGAATCTTGAGAGAGAGAAAAAAGAAAGTTGGAAAACTCACCCTTCCCAATTCAAAATTTTCAACAAAGCGATGGTAAGCAAGACGGCATTGTGCTGGCATACTGATATACTTGCAGGTCACTGGAATATAATTGAGAGACCAAAAATAAGCTTAAACATTATGATGGATTGATTTTTGACAAAAGTGTTCAGAAAATTTAATGGGCACAGAAAAGTCTTTTCCACAAATGGTGCTGGAACAACTAGATATCCACATGTAAAGGATTGAAGTTGGACCCTACCTCTCATCATATCAAAACTTAACTCAAAATGGAGTAAAAATAAAACAGGTGTAAGTCTCTGTGTCCTTGGGTTAGGCAATGGTTTTTTAAACATGGCAACAAAGCACAAGCAACAAAAGACAAAAGAGATAAATTGGACTACATCAAAATTAAAACTTTTGTGTTCCAAAGGCCACTATCAAGGAAGTCAAAAGATACCTACAGAGGAGGAGAAAGTATTTGCACATATCTGATAAGGGTCCAATAACGAAAACAAACAGAATACTTACAACTCAACAATACAAATGCAATACAATTACAAAATGATCAAAGTATTTGAATAAACATTTCTTCAAAGAAGGTATACAAAGGACCAAGAAGCACATGAAAAGACTCAAAATTATTAGTTTTTAGGGAGAAGCAAACCAGAACTGCAGTGAGATACCACATTAACCCACTAGGATGATTATAATCTAAAAGGTGGACAATACCAGGTATCAGCGAGGATGTGGAGAAATTGAATCCTTTATAATTGCCTGTATAAGTTTAACATGGTACCACCAGTTGGAAAACATTTTGGCGATTCCTCAAAATGTGAAACTGAGGGTTATTATACAACCCAAGAATTCTACTTCTGTGCATATATCGAGGGAATTAAAAACATATGTTCACACTAGAATATGTATATGAATGTTCAAAGCGGCATTATTCAAAATATTCAGAAAGTAGAAACAATCAAAATTTTCATGAAATGGTAAATGAACGTACAAAATGTGGAATACCCCATACAATGGAATATTATTCAGTCATCAAAAGGAGTGAAGTGCTGATCTGCTACAACATAGATGAACTTTCAAAATATTATGCTAAGTGAAAGAAGCCAGACACAAAATGCCACATGATTCAGTTTGTACAAACTGTCCAGAAGAGGCACATTTATAGAAACAGAATGTTCGTCAGTGGTTGTGTAGAGTTAAGATCTATGGGGAAACGGGAAAGGACCACTAATGTGTACAGAGTTTCTTCTGGGGGTGATGAAAATGTTCTCAAATTGATTATCGTAATGGTTGCATAACTCTGAATATACCACAAATCACTGGATGGTACACTTTAAAACGATGAATTGTGTAGTGTGGGGATTTATATCTCATCAAAGCTGTCACATTAAAACATATAAATGGATGGGGCTTGGAAAGCTGAGCAAAAAAATATACATTTAGAAAATTGATTCCTGTCATTTGATTATTTAACTATTTATAGGTGCTTAATCTATGTCTGGAACTATTCTAGATGCTGTGGATACAAGGATGAACAAGCCAACTTCCCTGCATCTACATGCCTAAGAACAGGACAAAGCGTGTGGGTTACAGGTGTCTGATGTAGGTCCTCCAGAGTCCCAGGGACACGCAGACACACAGAAATGCAGATAAATGGGCCACAATATGGTACAATTGGTTGGTCAGGGCAGGATTTCTAGTAACTGTACTTCCGGGACGTGAAGATGGGCTAAGAAACACGTTATTGATAAAGACAACCAATGTTTTCAATTTTGGACAAAAGAGAATGCATAATCTGGATAAAGTGTTTGGCTTTTCTATCAACTGATTCAAATACCCGAGGCTTTTCATATGTGTTTTATTCGATGAATAGAAATCTCTATCCCGAGTTTTTATAATGTCCAGGCATCAAACAGCATCTCCTGTCTTATCTCATTTAATCCAGTGCCTTGCCTGCATTTTACAGAACAGATCAGCGAGGCCGTACATTCAATGGCGAAGTCAGGATTGGGGCGAAGTTCCTCTAACTCAAAGATCCTATCTTTCTGTCACACAACCTCCCCCCTTCTGCAAGGTGTAGTGTCTCAGTCCAAATGGATGTCTGCTTGGCAAACTTCCCTGAAGAAGGACAAAGTGAATTGACATCTTTTATGCCCTCCGAGAGAAATACCTGGGAGCACAAAGCACCACGGTTCTACACCCCTCCCCCCCCCACCCAGAGAAGTCCTCTGCTTAGTGATGACATCATCTCAAGACTACACGAGCCTCCAGGGACACTCTCCACCTCTCCCAAGATTCAAGTGGCCAGAGTTGAGCCAGGCCAGGGGGCACCTCTGTGAAAAGTTACACAGAAACTAAGAAACTCACTCTCCTTAAGTTAGGAGGAAATCAGTTAGTTAAATTCTCTCAAAAATAGGAACCATTTATTATTCGAGGAAGAGAATTAGAATCGAATCATTTTAATTCGTGGTTCAGTGAGCTCCAAACCTCTCATTAGAATCACAGAAATTTTCCCTTTTAAAAATTCTGTTCAGTCTTCATTTTTTTTTTTCTAGGATGGTGAATGGATTTACAAAGAAAAGCTTTAGTGTATTTTGATGGTATTCATATTGCAAAGTAGAAAAATTCATGCAGAAACTCTCGGCTCCTCCAAATGCCAACATGAAGTGTCACAAAGAAACTAGAAACTGGACCTTCGCCAACGCGAGCAGGGGATTCGTTTAGCCATGAGTTCCTGCTCGGCTGTGTAAATGAAACGTGTGCTAAAGTTGATGCCAAATCTGTCTTGTTTGGCACTCCTGAACATTTTCTCGCCCATTTTTGGCCACCGGTTAAAAAAAAGAAAAGGAATATTTTTGACCACCAATCATTTAAAATCTATGCCTGTATTTGATTCATAACCTCATTCTGGCATTGCAATGTACTGGATATTCAGATGACTAACTAGGTTGCAAAACTATTTATATCAGCATTATATCACTTATACAAATTTGATTTTAATTCAGCAATGGTTAATGGGCCATAAAAATAAAGGGTGAGCCAACAACAAAAGGAATATGGTTTATTGCCTGAGAGAATGCCTTGGGACTGCGGTTGCTTGATAAGTTCATAGTAGCAAAACATTAACTTCCCCCAAGGCCTTTGTCATCTGCGAAAGGAGATGGCATGATAGCCGTTTATAAAATAACAACTTTAAATATATACTCTGGAAGAAAGAAAATACAAAATTCAGGGAAATTAGGTGATTTCCGGCCCGAACAATGAAGCTGAAAGTTCAGGTGTGCTTGTAATACACTGCAGGCCATCTCTGTGCTTTCCACCAGCATCGTGTTGTGGCTCCTTGCCTGGGCATCCTGTAGAAATACACAGGCTGGAGACGGGCTTTTGGTCAGGCGTATCAGCCATGAAATATAAGCAAGGGCAATAAAATCTGTTCCATATTTTAAGAACACTATAACTCCACTTGCAATCATCTAACTTAATCTAGTGTTTAAAAAAAAAAGACCACTTTTCCCTCAGGATTATGTTCACAATGGAGCGTGCCGCGATACGTTGCTAAATGTGATCTACTCAGTCCTCTTGCTGAACTGACCTCGGAGTTACGGCAGGAGATCAAAACGCTGGGTGGGGTGAGAGCCCCTCCTCTTCCTCCAAAATAGATAAGACTGAAAAATGTGCTCTCTGACTGGGGCAAAAGGGTTTTCCCCAAAGGTTTTATCCTTAGAAGTGGGTCATTTTAGAATAAAGAGTAGAAAAAGAAAATAAAAGATGCTATTTTCTCTTTAACTGCTGGCGATACTACTTAAGCTGCGTTTGGGACCAGAGGCAGACAAAATGCGGTGGCAGGGGGAGATTTTGGATAGAAGCATTTCTAAAATCCAGGGGTTTGAGAATGAATTATTAGATGGAGCATTCAACATCACACTACAAAGGTGCATGAAAAGTGAATGCACACCAAAAACTCTTTAGAAAGAGAAAAATAATTTTGTTGAAATAAAATTGTACTTTAAAGACTCTCCTTTGAATGTAAAATTTACTTTTAAATATTTGCATTTCACAAAAGGTTGGTTTTTGTAGATAAGATAGTAGGAATAAACCTGTGACCATAGGATGTTTCCGCGGCTTTGTAATAGTGTTCCTATAGTGCAAATGTAAAAACTGGAAGAGAAAAATGCACTTTTCAACAAAATGCTTAAAGATGTAGAAGACGCAGCTTCTACCACCATTACTAAAGTGGATGAATCTTTTGGTTCACAGTGACATGAATTATTTCTAATTTGATGATCATCTGGCAAAAACAAAAGTTCTAGGAGCCCCTGGCTCAGGTGGTAGGCATGTGACTCTTGATCTCCGGATGTTGAGTTCAAGCCCCACACTGGAGTGTAGAGATTATTGAACGAAATAAAAAAAAAAATCTAGAACAATTTGCATGTCATGTTTCTTTACCTTCCTGATATTTGATTGCATTACCTGTACCCTTTGCTTTTTATAAGTTCTCCTGCCCAGCCCAGCACAGGGAGTCGGGACCCAAAAGAGGTGAGGAGGGTAGCTGGTGGGAGGGCAGCCCAGTGCAGGGAGCCTGAGCCTGTGCAGAGTTGGGATGGCATTCACATGAGGAAATGCTCCAGCCCCCAGGGTGTTACAGCTACAGCAAGGTGAGGGAGATGGTTCTGTGGTGGCTAGCCAGGCAGGGCTGCCACAGCCCGAGTGAGGCTATTCTCAAATAGCTCAGGGTCGTAGGAAGGGAAGATTGGCTACAAAAAGGGGAACTGATCACATAAGCAAATAGTTTAAAGGTTGTACGAGGCAGGTTTCTCACTGTTGGAAGAGAAGAATCACAAATACGAAAAGAAGGAAAACTAGAAAGAATCCTGTGTGTTTGCGTTAGAAATAGGGTATCAGAGTGAACTCATCGCTTTCAGGTAAAATAAATAGATACAGAAATAATTTAGATGTAAATGTATGTATGTATGTTTATAATTCCCTTCTCCCAACAGTGAGAAAAATCATCTCATGTATTCCTGACTTGCTATGGTTCTTGCCTCTGTTCACTAAGAGGATCCGAGATTAGCAACAGCACAAAACAACCAGCATGGCTTGTACCCAGACCGTAGCTTCGGATACGATTTTCCTCTGCAAGGAGCCAGGGCTTCTGGAAGAAACAGTTGATTCCACGAGAGGGGCAAGGAGAGAACACAATGACTGTCAGACGTCTTGGGCCAGATAGTAAAGAAATGTGCTAAGAAAAAATTGTGAGAACATGTTACAAACACATGGAGGTCTTCTTAAAGAGGCTCTCACTGGTCAATCTGGGACAGTTTCAGCATTAAAATAAATAATTTCAATAACAGATTGTAACCCAAACTACCTATGAGTGTCCACTGATATTATGTATATATGAATAAATTGACAGTTTGATGAAGAATGAGATTTTCACATGATCTCAAAAACTCCACGCCCCCCTCTCCAAGCAAACAAGGAACTATCAATTACCAAGAGAAAAACGACATTTTAGAGTGAGGAAGGTCGGCAGATACTAGCTAATCCAATGATCAAGATTAATTTAATCAACAATGCAACAAATTGAAAAGTGTGTTCCAAGCATCACTGCTTCTGAAATATTCTTGAAAAATGTATATAACCTGAATTCAATCACGAAACCCTCAGACAAACCTCAGTCGAGGGACGTGCTACAAAACAAATGGTCTGGAATCCTCAAAACGTTCAAGATCATAAAAGCCAAGGAATGACTGGAAACTCTTCCAGGTTCAATGAGCTAAGGATCATAACAATGAAATGCATGTGTGATTCTGAGACAAAAGATTTTGCTGTACAAGAACATTTTGGGGACAAATGGAAAGATCTGAAAAGGGGTCTGAGGATTGGATGGTGATACAGCATGAATGGGGTTTTCCTCATCCAAGGTCTGTATCTGCAAGAGTGTCTATGTTTACAGGAAAATACAAGCTAACGTGTGCAGGAGGAATAGGGCACCTCATTGGCAGCCTATCCTCAGATAGCTCGGGAAAAAATGTTTCCATACGCTGTCCTTGCAACTTTTTTATAGGAAAAGCTTGTATCAAAGTTAAAAAATAAAAATTAAAGAAAAAGTCATCGAGGGCACTTGGGTGGCTCAGTCGGTTAAGTGTCTGCCTTCAGCTCATGTTGTGATCCCAGGGTCCTGAGATCAAGTCCCGCATCGGGCTCCCTGCTCAGTGGGGTGCCTGCTTCTCCCTCTGCCTCTCTCTCTCCCTCCCTCTGTCTCTCACGAGTAAATAAATAAAATTTTAAAAAAGAAAAAGTCATCGAAGTGCAACTGCATTGTATGGTGGTGTCTCTTGCAGTTCAGCCTGACACCTGACAATCAAGGGAATTTGGTCTGAGCGAGAAGAAACCCAAACACGTCCGAGATTGAATTTGCGGAATTTGGTCTGAGCGAGAAGAAACCCAAACACGTCCGAGCTTGAATTTGCGGAATTTGGTCTGAGCGAGAAGAAACCCAAACACATCCGAGCTTGAATTTGCGGAATTTGGTCTGAGCGAGAAGAAACCCAAACATGTCCGAGCTTGAATTTGCATGGCTCTTCAAGTGAGATGGCATTGCTCTTGAAAAGAACGTTTGGTGAGCTCCCTTACCTGTTGTCAGGGACAGGTTGCTGTTTCTCACATTTCATGATGGTCACATCTCAGTGTCAGCTGTGAATCACTTTATCTTCCCAGGACTTCCAGTGGGAATTCACATTACTATACGAATTGAACAATTCAAGAAATCAGCCAGTACATTTCAATTTAAACACATCCCACGGTGCATTATGCAAACTTTGGGATCAGCTCCTATGAGTGTTGTCATAAAGTGAGCCCTCCTTTTCATGCCTGAAACTCCTTTTCCAGGGGAAAAAAATTTTCTTTGGGTTGAAGTACTCAGTCTCCAGTGTTCCTTCTTTTGCTCTGAGCTGCTATTCTCCATTGCCAACCCCCCCCCCCCCCCCCACGCCAAGATCATCTTTCACCCCTTTCTGCCCTGCTTCACACCTCAGGAGACCTCTACATCGCCCAGGCTCCCTGGTCCTCTGGCTTCTTCTGGGTTCTACTGGAGGCTCCCCCATGACTTTAGTTCCTACAGAGGCTCATTTGTTAGTGTTTCCATTGAGAGACCCTTTCTCCAGGCCTCCATTCTTTCTCTAGGCTTCAGAAAGACGGTTCCATACCCTACCTTTTCAGGCTCAGGATGGTGACAGCTTCCCACGATAGCCAGCTCCTGGACCCTTCACTCTCCCTCATTCTCCCAACCCTCTCTCAACCCTGCCTCCTACCCGCAGAGTCCCTTTAGTAACCTCTGTGAGTGGAGCAGCTGCTTCTTTCAGGGTCCCGACTGAATCTTCGTATGTGGCTTGTCTTGGGGTATTAGCTAATCAAATGTGAAATTTGGAAATCAGAAACTGAAGGAGTGAGTCATAGGGGGAAATATTTTCTACAGCGTTACGTGCAGTTTGGAGCGTGGGGTGCACTCCGGGTGGTGGAGGGGGCACTGAGGAAGCAGCTCAAGATCCCTGTGAACTGTCTCCTTGGGGTAGAAGGAGAGAGGGTAAGGGGGAAAGGAAATATAAAAGCTGAAAGGAAAGTCATTCTGGCCATGCCTGCAGCAGAGGTAAAATGCACATGGAAGGCTAACTGCTAGCTTTGCATCTGCATCGTATCTGGTAGTAAAAACGCTTCATTAACATACGTGTCCACTTACCCGCCCCACATGGAAACCAGAGCGTTGAAACGATCTGTAAGGATGTGTTTGCTGAAAACGGCTCACATGGTGTTGAGAATGCCCTCCAGCTGGGGCAAGTCAAGCTGGAGGGTGGAACGTAACTTCTGACCTCTTTCAGAAGTTCTCAGAGTCCTTCTCTTTGTTAAAATAAAAGTATTATATACCAAGAATCAAAGTCTAAATAGTTCTGTTTCTTAGTTTATTTTAAAGTTGTATCTATAGATGCTAGCCTTTATTTGAACTTCCGAGGGATGGATTTGCTGCTTCAGATCATCCTAAAAAGCCTGCACTGTTGTTGTTTTTTTTCTAGAAATGTACTAGATTTTTGAAAAGAAAAAAAAAAGATGAGGGATCCATCATCTATTGAAGCAATCACATTTTTTTTAGTTGGAAATTAAGATGTGGGTCAGACCTTCTAAAAACAAGGTCTTGTAAAAATGGGCAGGAACGTCAACCAGCTGCCAGGATTGTTTTTAAAACATTCTTAGAAAACTGCCTTTAAATTGGGTTCAGGTAGGAAAAAATGAAGACATGTGAGTCAGTACTGAGATTCTGTATCTTCTATGATATTTCAGAATTACTACCATTTTGTACCAAGATGAATAAGTGAAACCATTTAAGAAATCATAGTTCTTGAGACAAAATTATCCCATGACTTGATGGTGGGAAAGTTAGGGGCCTCGAATCTTTCTTTTCGGAAAGAAGGGCCTTGGTGGTTTGGGAGGTCACGTGGCTTGTCAAGAGCCAGCTTTGCTGGTGGTCGAGCAGGGCTCGGAATGTGTGGCATGAGCCGCCAGGCCATCCTGGGTCTCAGTCCTGGTGCCACCACGGGGGAGTGGCTTGGTCATGGTTCACAACAAAGCCCTCAACCTGCCAGAGGTCCCCGTAGCCTCACCTATAAAAGAGGGGTTTATGACAATCCCTCATGTAGTCACCGTGAGTATCAAATCAGTAACACATGTGGAGGCGCTTTCAGAACCTATATAAAGACGACAGCAATTATGTGAGTATTTTTATCATGACATCACACAACACCCTCAGTGTACCCGATGAGAAGTCGGGAGCTGGGATTGCGGGTTGACTTGCGAACGCTCACCCAGGAGGCTATTCCAGAACTGGGTCTCAGTTCCAGCGCTCATTCTCACATCTGAATGTGGTTTCTGCCATCATCAGCTTCCTCTCTATGACATTCCTACTGAAGCTTTGCAGTGGTGTAGGATCTACATAGGGTCTAGCAGAGCACCACCTAGAGAGAGGTGTGCTCAAAGCTTTGGCGAAGCTAGTCCTGGTCATGATGGCCATAAAGACGGTCTCTCCTCTGTAGATCTCAGTCCAGTTTCTGAAATGTCATAGGGTAAGGAAAATCTTAATACCCACATAGTTGTATAATAATGGAAGTATTTCAAATTTTCCAAAATCTTAAATTTCCTATGTCACACAGCATGGTTAATTGGATGTGATCCCCAAAACATGCTTTTATTCTGTGTCCCAGGTATTCCAAAATAAATTATAAGCATCACAGTGCATGCAGTACAGTATCTTAAATGTTCCTCAAGTATATTTGTCAACATAAAATAGATTTGCCTGTCTTTTATGCCTTAGTTTTAGATATTAATAAACATCTTGAGATAGGCAGATCTAAGGGCAGGAGCGTTCTGAACTTAGGAATTCCACAGAGGCCTCGAATAATTAAACAGCAGATGGAATCCTGACATTACCACTCTGTGCCAGTCCCAATATCTTCTGTTCCTTCGACATTTTAATATATAGGAGAGTAACTGTCAACTGCATCAGACATGTAGCAAACAGGTGCTTAGTAATACTAACAACAGTTTTTAAATTGCTCTGGCCTGACATGACACGTTTTTAGTACACCCACAAGATTCTTTTCTAAAGATTCTTTTCTAAGGGCGCCTGGGTGGCTCAGTCGGTTAAGCGTCTGTCTTCGGCTCAGGTCATGATCTCGGGGTCCTGGGACTGAGCCCCACGTCAGGCTCCCAGGGAGCCTGCTTCTCCCTTTCCCTCTGCAGCTCCCCCTGCTTGCGCTCTCTCTCTCAAATAAATAATTAACAGCTTTAAAAAATTTTTTTTTAAATAAAGATTCTGTTCTAAAGACTCACAAACAATCCACTAAAAAGAGTTAACTGCATATTTTGGATAAAATTCACAATAATCTATAGTTTCTGGAAATTCCAGAAGATTTGCAATATCTGCCATTCCCCAACAAAAACAAAACCAAAAAAACTCTTCATATAATCCATAGGTTTTTAAAAATTATAAAGTTTTTTGGAGTTTACACAAATTTATTTAATACATTCAGATGCAATTCTCATGTACATAGAAATCTGAATTTATTTAAATTGATAGGTTTTGTCGTATATGTTCTTTGCAGCTAACTTGAGTTTTGGGTTTTGCCCTTCAGATTTGCCCTACCCTTTACAGTTTGGGACCACTCTCTGAGTTGAAGGCACTAAAGCCAAATGGAAATTGCACAGTTTTACCTCCGGTCAACATTGCATCATATTTCCCAAAGACCTATGCCTTCTTTGTTCTTAATGCTTCAAACAAAAAAAGCTCTATTTTTTCCCCTAGCATTTCTCATGAATTTCATTTGTCATGGGTTTGAGCCTTCCTGACATTGTTCTTACAGGTCTGTTTTATGCTTTCCTCATGCTTCCATTTCATTTTGTCCCACGTAACAGAAGATTAGCATGTTTTGTGTGATTCATCAGAAGTTGGGTCAGAGATGAAGAAAATCAAGTGAACGCAAAAGAAGCAAAAATGCTTATGGGATTGGCACATCTGAAGACGAGCACACACAACTTTCCAGAACCCTGTTTCCTAATGCTTACCCCTTCTCCTTCAGAGGTCATTCCTCAGGAGAGTCTTCCTGGGAAAGTTTCTGGCAGCAGCTCCACTCGCTCTGGGCGGGAAGCCCCTAGTGTCCCCTGAACTGCCTCCCCAGCTTCACCCCTTCCAGCCGCAGAGTGCTGGTTTTAAGAAACTCCCCATGCTTCCCAGAAAAAGCAATAGGAACTGGGCCTTCATTCATTTGTTCATTCCTCATTCATTCATTCACTCATTCATTCATTCACCTGATATTTATTGAGTGCCTACTGCATGTCCCAGACACCGTTCTGGGCACCTAGAGTATCTCAGGCAACAAAAGACAAAAACCCTGCCCTCCTCAGCTTGACATTGTAGGCATTCCGGTGGATCTCCAAGGACACAAAGACAGAGAAAAGAAACTTCAGAGAAAAAAAAAACCAGCACACACTAAAGCTGGGAGCCACAGAACAAACTGGTGTTTTACCAGAAATCTCTGCAGATTCTTCAAACACGCTGGAATGGAACGTACAAGATGAAGAGCAGCCAGGAGTCTGGAGAGACAGGACGGTCCCATTAAGGAGGCTCTGAGTGTTGCTGGGTCTGCCAAAGTTCCTAGTTATGATAACCAAATATTTGTTGAAATGAAGTAAAAAAGCTAATACATGCAGTTTAAATTTTATTTTGAGAAGCATAGTAGTTTTTTTTTTTAAAGATTTAATTTATTTGAGAGAGAGAAAGCTAGCACAACCTGGGGGGGAGGGGCAGAGGGAGAAGCAGACTCCCCGCTGAGCAGGGAGCCCGATTCGGGGCTCGATCCCAGGACCCCTGGATCATGACCTGAGCTGAAGGCAGACACTTAACCGACTGCTTAACTGACCCAGATGCCTGAGAATCACAGCAGTTCTTATAAGAACTAGGAGTTTATGGGTAGTTTTTGATGAATAAATGGAGGAAGGAATGAGTGGCACAAAGAACTAGAACAGAGTTGGATTTGCATTTTCAAAAGAGAATTATTGTGTCATTTTAGAAAGTAGATTTGAATGGGGAAAATAAAGCAACCAGGATGGAGGGGACCAGATAAAAAAGTAGCAAGAGTCCCAGGTTTAGAATCAGAGCCTTGCATGGCCTCAGCCCAAGGAGCTGGAGGGACACCGATGGAACTGCTCAGCTGCACAGCTGCCCCTGGACTTGCGTGGTGGGCCAGGCTTTGGGTGGATGATGGCCAGGACAATGGGAATGAAATGTGGGAGCAAGATCAAAAAATACTTGGGGAATAAAAACAGATGGACTTGAGGACTGGTTGGATTTTTAAATTTAAATTTCATTTATGGCTAATGACAGAAGTACTTAAAATTACATATAGCTTCCTTTAAATTTTATTTAAGTGACCAGAGTGTCCATTCTTGGGTTAACCATAGAATATAGGTAACGATTCTGAAAAATTGAAAAAGCATTTTTTTCATCTGTTATTCCCTGAAAGCCTAATAAATATGAAATCTGTTGCTATATCTGTACATGTTGAATTCAATGCACACGTAGTTTCCTTCATGAAGATTTTTGAATTTACCATGATATACCCCGGCTGCTCCCACTGTGCTCTCTTTATCTAAATGTCCGCTGCGTTCAAACACTTTAACACGTTTCTTAATGCTTGATCATATACAGCTTTCTAATTATTTCTACTATAAAGTCGTCAATATTCCTTTTATAATCACCATGAGGGCAAGTTCCTCTTTGTAGGTTAGAGGTGGCTTAACATAAGGTGGGGTAAAATAATGAAATTAATGTAATTAATTTCATCATTCAAGTTTTGCAATAGCAAAGCCTCCCTCTTACAAAAAATCTTTCTTTTAAATTTATATTTTCAGTCAAGTGATTTTGAAATGTCTTCATATAAAAATTAATGTGTTAGGAAAGATAGTAAATGTCTTCCCATCTTAGCATTAGAATGATTAAAAGTCACCGATCTGTTCTTTTGGGGGCCATTTAATTTCTTCATCTCAAAAGTTTATTGCAAGTTTGTAAGATTTCATGTTTCTCAGTTTCTATTTCCAATGTGTGGATGTTATTTCTATATTTGTTAAAAATGTGTCTGCATTTTGCACATTTCTAAGATGATCTGCAGGTGTGAAGTTTCTGTTCGGATTTTTAAGTAACTTGGTTTTTAAAATCTTATCTTTACATTAGAAACCCTAAGGTGCTGGAGACTGATTTGGTTTTCAGAAGACAGGCTTGGTTTTTAATGGCTTCTTTACTTTAAAAGTAAATTCAGAATGTTTACGAAAAGCCTTACTAATAAAATTGTGTTGCTGTTCTTCACATCATGATTTGGGACCCTTCGCAAGACGAAGAGACTGCAAACCAGGTGGCATAATAAATTTGGGTAGGAATAAAAGAGGACTGTTTGTTTTCCAACCATTACTGATATTTCCTGGAAGAATAATTTTGGAGCCGGTAGGGGTAGGAAAGCATATTTTATATTTGCTGTGAGCTACTTTACACTTGAAATCTGGTTAAGTGTTACTCCCAGGTGTAGGTTTCATCGAGGGGCCTCAGACAAGAACAAAACCCCCTCCAGGGGGAGCTTCCCAAGTCAAGATTAGATCACGGACAGACGTCAAGGTCATCTGTCTGCAATATCCAGTGGCTCCAGAGCCAATGCAATTGACCTCCACTTAGCAAGGCCTGCCCTCCTCACACACTGCTACCCATGCTCTCCTCCTGAAATGGAGCATGTGGTGAAGGCACATGGCCCAAAACAAGAGGGTTACTATTTGGTCAAGAATATTTAAGTAGTTCTGCAACTCCACTAGAAGTGCAGGGAGACTTATTTGCAAATGCTAATTTCCTGCCCAGAATCACTCTGTTACCCCAACTGCACTGGACGGATAAAGCAGAGGCAGAAACCAAGACAGCAGGAAAAGGGCTGGCAGCTAGATGATACATCTCCGTTCAGCCTTAGTCATGCTGACTTATGATCTTGACCTTGCTGATCTCAGCTTCCTTACTCTGAAATCTGGCCAGCCACTATGGTTCAGGAAAGAGGTCAAGACCAAAAAGCACTGGCAAACGTCCACAATCTATTTATAAGAAATCAAGAAAATCACTTCGTGAACTTCATCTTTACTGGGACTTCTTTGTGTTCGTGTTCATTCTCGTATTTGATGGTGAACTCCTTGAGGACCTGTCTCCTGGCTCAGTTGTAATCATCCATACCATCTGTATTTTGCTTCACGTGGAAAATGATGAAATCACAGAACCTCAGAAAGGCTCTCCCAAACTGTTAATCACCAGCCAGATTCTTGACATTTAACTACATTTCTGCCTAATGTGCATTGCAGTGGTTAATTTTCCGTGTCACCTTGGCTAGGCTACAGTACCATTTTTTGGTCAAAATACGAATCTAGATGTTACTGTGAAGGTGTTTTTTAGATGAGATTACCATTTAAATCAGACTTTGAGTAAAGTGGATTACCCTCCTTAATGTGGGTAGGCTTCATCCCATCAGTTAAAGGCCTTAGGAGAAAAGACTGTGCTCCCCCAGGAAGAAGGAATTCTGTGTCCAGATGGCCTCTGAACCCAAGACTGTAACATCACAACATCAACTCTTCCCTGGGTCTTAGTCTGCCAGCCTACTCTGTAGATTTAGGACTTGCCAGACCCCATGATCTCATATTTACCCATACCATATATGTGTGTGTGTATATATATATATATATATATATATATACACACACATATACATATATATATACAGTATATATAGATTCTGTTTCTCTGAAAAACCCTGCCTAATATAACCATCCAGCCAGTTCTCAAATATTGTCAAGTGATCGGGACTGTTCTTCTAAGATTGGCCTCTGTAACAATACAATCTTGGGGATAAACCCAACCTCAACAAGGTACTATGCTTTTGAGCAAATTACCTAGACTTTCTGCGCCTATCTCCCCATCTATGAAACAAGTATAGTAACATCTATCTTGATAGAATGTCTTAGAAATTCCAAATGATATGTATGAAGCATCCAAAACAGAAATGCCTCTTGATAAATGATAGTCACCATTTAGTTTTGATGAACTAAATGTGAATAAATCCTGCTATTAACAGTACCAGCAGCTAACAGCAGAGCTAGTTTGAACTTCTCAAATGAATTCATCTTTCTTGGCTAGAAATTATCTAGGACTGCATATTTTAAGATTACCTTTTGTTGCTGTGTTGCTGTGCAGGCTTCAGAGGTACTTCTAGAATAGAGTCAACTTCGTTCCCTCTGACACAATAAAGAGAAACTGCTCAGAAGATGGCTCTCCTTGGCTGGTGAGAACAATGACTCATTGCAGGAACCACAACTGATAACCAAGGAATTGAGAGACAATGGTTTGAAGAGCTGATCGGCCCATGGAACTTGCTTTAAAAACAAATAGTGTAGGAATTCAAAGGAGGATCTTTTTAAGGATAGGCTCATCACCATTAATCAGATTCCCAAGTGAATCAGATTTTTCCAAAGTGATAAATAGTAGCCTAATGTGCATAGGTGGTATGGGATGTTTTTTTTATGTGTGAGGACTCATATTTTTTCTAAAGACCATAACTACTGTGTAGGTGATTATTTTCTAAATGTAAGTATTAGGGATTTCAAGGGCATATCAACAATATGACTGACATTTTGGATATAAAGTCATAATAAATTGTTAAAGATAATTTTTAAAAAGGAAAACGTAAGCTTATGTGAAATTGAATGCTTATATTTCATATTTAATTTGATGCTATGATGGTTTTGGAAAGATATATATCAATTCAACATTACCTCACTACGTTCATGCTGTAACAACTTTTATACCTTTCTTTCTGTTCTAGGTCCCAAACTACTTCAGACAGGACATTGGGACTTTCTTTTTAATTAGTCAGTATCTACATTCATTATATCCAAGAAAAATATCAGAACAGCTTTCAAGGAAAATTTTGTCACCTCTTCTTAAAATACATTTCAAATTGAGAACATGGTATTGCATATGCAGCACAAGTGAGACCATGAGTTGAAGAATCAAGATAGGTAGACATGACTTTAAAATGAGAAAGAGAGTCAGGAAACACAAAACCTCTTACCTAAGGATAATTTGGTTGCACAATGCAGACATAGCCAGAGAGTTACCTACTAAGCTGTAATGAAAGTTGTTAGTAAGAACCTATTGGATGTCTAGCTCCCTGCCAAATGCCATTCCTTAGGCAGCGGAAGCTGGTTGTCATGAGTGGTTTGGCCCATAGCCTGTGGCTGTCTGAATAATCACACAAGAGTAGAAGTTGCTCAGAGACTCTCAGCCTAAACCTAAAATGTTGACTCCAACAACCAGAGACAGGATGTTTGCTGGAATCCAAGCAGTAAACTAAGGAGGGTCAACCAGGACTTGTCTGGAGTGTTCTGGAGACAATTGATGGGAAAAGGTATAAATCAGGGAAGTTGAATAGTGTTTTCTTCAGGAACAAAAATAATACAAATGCTGATAAAAGCTTATACTTAGGTATGACCTATGTTTAAGCCCACCACTTTTGGGGGAAAATTGTGAGAAATGATGCTATTTTGCATTGGTCTTTGAAAATAACCAAAACTTTTCCATAAATGACTTTAACATCCATCACACGTAGAGTTTATTCAACTTTAACATTTGTCATTTTATCTTCTTCCTGTTTATTTTGTCCTTCAGCATTACTTCTTTAGGGATTTTTTTTTTTTTTGATTTGTCAACAACATGGGATAAGACTCTTTATGACCCTGTGAGAGAGTGCACAGAATCAGGACATAGATATCTATCCACCAGAATAAAAACCCAGTCCTCTAGATTGTCTGTCAGCAAGCAATTTAATATTGTTTCTTTCCATGACCTTATGATTATTCAGGAACAAAATTATCTCTCTTTGCTTGACTTTGGAAGGCATTTGATAGTTTGGTTTTGCTTTTTCTGTCATTTGAAGCCAGTCTTATCTGCCTATTCGTGGGAGCTGTCTCAGCAGTTAGCTCTTATTTTAGGGAAAAAAGAATTTGTACAGTAATATTTCATTTTGTCATCACAGATAACAAATCACAAAAGAGTTGTAGCTCATAATGTACTGAAAGAGAATAGTTCCTAAGCATGCTCATTTTAAAATAATACTAAAAAAAGAAAGGCAAGCTCTCTTGGGTAGTGATTTTGCGAATTACTAGCTCTTGCTTCTATTTGAGTTTAGGAAAGTTATATTCTATCAAATAAATATTTTTATATCAATATTGTAGACAGTCTTCAAAATTTATTGGAATTCAAACTGTATATGAAGTTAGAGTCAAATTTTTAAGTTCACTTTTGTAGCCTCAGCTGTTTCTTTATGCTCTATAACATGCATTGCTAAATTTGCATTTAATTCCCAGATATGCCATTCACTGGGTGAACCCACTTAATTTGAGGGTTCCTCGTGTTCTAGTCTCTAGTTGGCAAAGTAGGAGGATAAACAACATATTTACCCATAGGAGTTTTGTGAGATGAACACAGATCACTGCAGAATGCTTAAACAACAGCAACAACAACAAAAAAGTCTTATATTTGAGAGCAATATAGTGAGGTGTTTAAAGACAAGGATTTTGGACAATGATTAGGCTGTGTTTGTGACTAGATTCTGCTAAATCTGAAGTATGTGGCCTGGAGGAAATTGTAATATAGCCTCTCTAAAACTATTTCTCTATAAAATTAGGATAACAATCATACCTACCAGATCGAGTTGTCATGAGGATTATATGAGATAGGAAAGGGCATTTAGCATATATCCTGGATCTCAGGACTTAGCTGGCACTGAAGACCATTTACTACGGCACGAATAATAGTTGATGAATCTATTTGCATCTCATTAAAACAATTTCCTTCAAGCTGAGAAGCAGAACTGATTCCAGTCTCAATCATGTTTCTTAGAGTAAGTGGGCAGTTGGAAACACAGGTGGGGATTTGGGGTGAAAAGTCTTAACTGGACATTGCTTTCAGAGTCATCGGTCATTGTGTAGTAATTGAAGCTACACATAGGGATGAAACCACCTGATAAAATAGAGAGGGGGGGGGGAGAGAAAGAGGGAGAGCAGGGAAGAGAGAACAAGAGGAAAGAGAGGTGAGGACAAATTCATAGAATAGAGGTCAGGAAGAGGAAGGGGAAAGTATGTATTTTTCCCTGAAATAAGAGGGATGGAATTTGGATTGAGTATGGATACAACCCAAAATTGTAGCTAGGAAGAAGGTAAAGCGTTGATGTATTTAATGATCCCTACTTTCTCTGATGTGGGTTTTGAGATGATTAATTAGAAATAAGGGAAGACTAGAAGGAGGAGCAGTCAATGGACCAGCTTCAGGAAGGCATATAATTCACATATGAGAATTGAAGGCAAGGTTAGAAGGAACCATGGGGTCAGTCAGGAAGGATCTTAGCTGTTAGAATAACATTTATCTTCCCACCGAAGGAAATGATAAGATGAACACAAAAGTTTTGGAATCTCAAATTGCTCATAGAGTGCAGGATAAACTGTAAAGAAACTCAAGTATCACTTTTCTGGGATTGCTCTCCTTGACATCCGGTCCAATCTTATTATCTGTTCTCAATATTTCCAGAGCAGCCTATCAAGAAACTCATCACATGGGGCGCCTGGGTGGCTCAGTCGTTAAGCGTCTGCCTTCGGCTCAGGTCATGATCCCAGAGTCCTGGGATCGAGCCCCGCATCAGGCTCTCCGCTCAGCGGAAAGCCTGCTTCTCCCTCTCCCACTCCTCCTGCTTGCGTTCCCTCTCTCGCTGTGTCTCTCTCTGTCAAATAAATAAATAAAATCTTAAAAAAAAAAAAAAAGAAAGAAACTCATCACACTGGCTTATCTACTTGTCTTTCTCCCCAACTAAGCTGCAACCTTCCTAAGGCAGAACCGTGTCTCCTCATTCCCTGGCCTCTAGCACATAACCTGGAACATTGTTAAAGTTCAATGAAGATGAATGAAGGTGAATGAATCAACCAACAAATAGAGAAGCTAACTGAATACTACTGATGTAAATAACAAAATCATGGGGCCCCTGGGTGGCTCAGTCTGTTAAATGCCCGACTGGTGATTTTGGCTCAAGTCATGATCTCATGGGTCATGAGATTGAGCCCCAGAGGGCTCCCCAGTCAATGGGGAGTCTGCTTGAGATTTTCTCTCTTTGCCCCTCCTCCCACTCATGCGTGTGCGCTCTTTTTCTCTCTCTCAAATAAATCTTTAAAAAAGTAACAAAAGCATAAATGAAACATGGACATAGCATTTTTATAGCAAGCTATGTAAAAATGGGTCTTCTAAGAAAAAGAAAGATAATTGATGCACACTTTTTGCACCAAAGGTCAATAAATTCTTTTTAAGCCATTCTAGCCAAAATTTGCGTTCAAACAATAAATGTCCTCCTCGGGATTGCTTCCAAGTTATTCTGCGAAGCACTTAAGAGATGCACTAAGCCTTCGCCTGTCAGCTGACAGCCAAGGGGGTAAGAAAATAATGACAGGGCTTTTCTTTTCATGTGTTCTTGAACAGGTTTTCTGTTATAGAACTGAATCAGCCTGACCTGCCCTGCAACTAGTGATGCCTTTACAGTGTTTGAAAAATGCCACATGGATGGCAAGGCCTTTTCTATAGCGAGGCTATGGTTATGGCCACACCAAGTGGGTGACTTCACAGAACTGGTAAGCTGGTGACTTGTCACGGCTTGGATATGGTCTTCCAGAATGATTAGGGAGAAAACTCTCGTGCCTTTTATCTAGGCCTAGAAAAACTTAAATCTCCTAACTCTAATAGCATAATTTATTCTAGCATCCCTGTATACACTGTTTTTCAAACCTTTTTAACAAGTACCCATGTAATGACGACCTAGTCATTTCTACGTGCTTAAGTAAGTGTATCAGAAGTTTCATGAATTTTCTTCTTTTACAGCTCACTTCACTTCACTGTTCTTCTGTTAATCTTTGTGAAGTCCACTCCACCCATACACTGAGTTCTCAGCCATGAGGGGGTCTCGGTCACAATGTGGGAAGCATTGCTTTGCTAACTACCCTGTGCTACAACATGGCAGGAACCCCGAAGCCGTGGTCTCCAGAGTACACTCTGCGGTCCCACCATTATATCTGTGTTTACTCTTTTCCTTAATTTCCTTAACCCAGCTGATCAATTCAGCCAAATGTCAGGCTCTTCTTTTCTGTGATTAATTTTATCTGTCAAATCCTTTTTGTTGAGTTTTGTCATTTTGTTTTGTTTGTGGTGGGAGCGAGTGATGAGAGAGAGAGATTGGAATGCCAGACCACATGAGCCTTGTCTTGGGGTAAAAGTTTACCTCTGGGAATCCTAGAAGGTAAATGGGACTTTGGTATCATCCAGCTTAACATTCTTGGAACTTCACCTTGATTTTTGACTCTTCTGCGCATCCATTCAACAGACATTCTGTGGCACTCAGTAGCTGTCAAGTTCTGTGCCAGGCCATGGGGATTCAAAGATGAAATACAGCTTTCTGACATAAATATGCTCATAACCTGGGAAGGAGAGCAATGTGGGGAAAATTAGGAAGGCATTATTTTGAAAAATCAACCTGTTCTTTAGATCTCAGTGTCCCCATCTGAGTGAAACATATCTCAGTTCAATAAACTGCTATAAAGACAAGTTGTAGTAATATTCAAATTCCAGTCGATGGAAAGATACATTTCCGGGCCCAGTAACTGCACTACCTTCGTGGTGGGGAGGTGATTTGAGCTTAAGGTATCCCCAGCCCTGAACTAGTCAAAGCTTCCTTCAAACCACTCTTTCCTTCTTGATTTCAGACCCTCACCCCTCTCTGGAAGGACCATTTGAGATTCTTCTCAGTGATGCTCAGTGCATGGGGGGGGACACGATACCTTAATAAATCCATTCTGCCAATCTTAGTGCCTATCCTGCTCTGCTCCGGGGCCAGTATCCACCTCATTGTTAAATAAGTGTAATGCAGAAAAGACTTCAGAAAGCCAAGGTGTAGATAACTTTCAGTGTGGTTCAGTACATATTTGCTTTCCTCCCGTGGATAGCTGGAGGAGATTATCTTGCTTCTGATACCATTTGCTAATAGTGATATAAAAATGCATGTCAGGAGAAAGAAATCCAAAAGCATGAATAAGCCCTTAATTATTTTCAAGAAAAAAAAATGTATAAATAGACCGCTTGCTGGGAAAAGATTTACATTTTACCTTATAAGTCATTTTAATGGCTTATGTTTGAACTGAAATGTGATATCTAAACTAGTGACTAAAAATACACAGAGAGTTCCAAACAGAACAGGAAAATTTTGTGGGGAAAGGAACAAGCAGTGAGAATAGGTATAACGCAGGGCCTGGTTTGTATTTGCTTTGGAAGTCAAAGCCAGCCAAACCAAACCACATGTAAGATTGTCAATGACAACTGTGACTCTGGGCTCAGTTTCCAGTACCCACCCCTTGGCCCCACTCTGAGGCTGCTGGAGCGCAAAGAGCTGCCCTTGGTCATACTGTCCCCAAACTCCATGCTCCTCAACAGGCCATGCTACCTTTCTCATCCCCAGGCTGCTCCTCTACCACGTGTGAGGTTTTCATGCCCACCTCACCAGATTATGCTGGTAATGCCATGAGGTCATGTACGTGCGTAGTATGAACCAAAATGGCGGTTGCATTAAATTTGAATCTGAATTTGTTCTTTCCATTCTCTATTCCTTGAACATACCATCTAGTCCCAAGACTTTCCCTATTGTCTTTAGGTAGAAGATTACCAAATCCTTTCTCTGCAGCCCTAAATTCCTGCCTGAATTGCATTGCTTGCTGAATATTTTCTCTTGGGCAGATCACCTTCACATCCAACTCAGTGTATTACATTATTGTATTTACCTTCAAACCAGCTTCAAGTCCCAGCTTCTTTTCCTCTAAATGATACAATTATCCTGTTCAGTTGCCTAAGGTCAAAATACCGTGTTTTCTTCAATTCGGTCCTTCCGTTCAGTAATGCCACGCCTACTTATCGTCTGCACTGTGTCAGGCACTGCCTTAGCCCTTAGCATCCACAGTGATGAGCAACCCGGACGTTCAAACTGTCCAAACCCAATCTTCTTCGTTCTTCTCCTCCACTTGGCCAGGTCAGCTCAGCTTGGCTGTTACCTTCCTCTGCGTCACCGTGGCTCAAGGCCTCGGGTCCCCACCCTCCCACCAGGCTGCTATGTGGGCGCCACGTCCTCACAGGACTTCAACCGTTCCTTCCGCCTCTCGCAGGTGGCGCACACTCCTTAGTGCTCTGTAATGGGACAAAATCACCTTTCCCATCTTCTCCAGCACAGATCTTTGTGCTGGGACACAATGGGAGCTCTTTTATTCCTTTGCTTTGGCTTAAATCTCTTCTCTCGACTCCTAAAACATGGAGGAAGGTTTTTGCCTCCACTCCTGAAAACTTTGCTCATCTTCAAGGTAAGCTCTATTAACTTTCCTTCCCTAAAGACTTTATAGAACATTCTTAGCCCAGGGGCTGATACACTCATTCATTTTGACCTATGCTTTATTTTATGGGAAGAATATCGCAGAATTTTCCTGCTTATCAAATAGCATGTTTTCTTTTTTTAAAGCTTTTATGTATTTATTTATTTATTTGTGTGAAAGACAGAGCAGCAGGCAGAGGGAGAAGCAGGCTTCCCACTGAGCAGGGAGCCCGATGCGGGGCTTGATCCCAGGACCCTGGGATCATGACCTGAGCCGAAGGCAGACGCTTAACCGACTGAGCCACCCAGGTGTCCCTCAAATAGCATGTTTTAAAGTTGAAAGTACATCTATTGCCAGGAGCTGAAGTTGCTCTGCTTGGTAGCTTGAAACTTCTGGTCCAACTGTCACTTCTTACAGAACAGGACTTACGGACTGTTAATGGACTTCCAAATGAAAATAACTCTTCTGATCATCTGTCTTCATTGGCTAAGTTCAGACATGAGCTGTGACTCTTCTTTGATTACATATATACTTTTCTTTCCAATTTGTATTCTTTTTCAAAGAATACAAAACAGTTCTTGAGAGTTTGCATGTTTATTTTTGCGCTGTGGAGTTTCTGAAGAGGTTATGTTAAATGCTTGAAACAGATGTCAGAAGAAGTAAGTTTACAACAATTTTCTTTGTAATAATGAAAAAATATTTTCCTGACAAGTGAAAAAAAGTACACTGCAGATTTTTGAATAGACTGTGCAATGTTCCTACTGTTCATCTCTCTCTCCATACACATGCTTGTACAGATATAAATTTATATACACTTATATATAAAACATATTTATATATCTATATCTATATTTATATTGAGAGATAGATTGAATTCAGAGCATCATCCTGCTTATATGAAAAGCAC
Source organism: Neomonachus schauinslandi (assembly GCF_002201575.2). Lineage (NCBI taxonomy): Eukaryota > Metazoa > Chordata > Mammalia > Carnivora > Phocidae > Neomonachus > Neomonachus schauinslandi. The sequence goes on from NC_058405.1 coordinate 5,435,537, forward strand.
AATATGGTTTGGAAATTTTGTATCATGTATTATGTTTGCATGTAAATAATTACTTGTAAAATCTAAATAAAAATGATCGGCCTCCATAGCCTTCAACTATTTATGACCAAAATGGCTGTGATATGCATCCAACAGGTAGGACTCTGAAGAAATCTTGAATAAAAATGGCCTTAAGTCTTTTCAGTGGTGACCTCAGCTCTTAAATTCACTGAAGTTTCTTTTCTGTAGCTAGGTTGTGATTGATTGTTCTGAACACAAACACCAGTAGATCAGAGAATTAATTAAGGGAAATCTAAATGTTTCTCCTCCACTCCACTCGGCTTCTAGTGCCTGCTGGGCAGATGGATGCAGGCTGGTAAGCAGGTTATGGCTCTTTAGGGTGTGCAGCAAACAGCAAATGTTTCGATTGACAGGCCGAAGGGGTTTATTCTGAGAAAAGGCTCAGTTATGACCTAACAGCTAAAGACTAGCCAAAGAAATCAATCGCAGTTAATCTTTCTAATTGATAAGCAAATGTGTACTAAATTTTAAAAAAAACACCCTAAAATTTAAAAAAAAATAATAGGGAACTACACTAATATATAGTCTGAGAAAATGATTTCATAAAACTAACACATTTGGAATTACAAATTTGTAATTTCACATGAGATAAATTACCCTCTGCTCTTTTCATACATTTCTTTGAAGTAGATTTATTACCAAGAAAGTTTGCACTACAAATATTTGTACATTGAACTATATTTTTAAATGCACAAAGGCACTACTACAAGGTTGTTTGGTGGGGGAGAGATATTCTAAAATAGAGTGCTTTTTTTACCATTTATATAGTGCACCTTAATGTATGTGGTATAACAAGTCTGTGGTCCCTTGTTTCCTGCTGCTTAGAAACAAATGGAAAACATTTACTTTCTAAAATGTTTCAAATTGCTTTTTAAGCTTTTTGAAACGTGAGTTCTAAAAATCCTTCCCTGAATGCACCCTCCTCTTCCCTTTAACCGCTGGATGTGCAGACCTTTGAGCTGTCTAGCCCAAGAGCCTCCCTCTCTCAACCTGTTATCACCTCGCTTGCCGGCTTACTTCCCATACAGAAGAGTTTATGATTTGGTTAACATCTGTTTCTTTCTTTCTTTTTTTTTTTTTAAGTAGGTGCCACACCCAGTGTGGAGGCCAATGCAGGGCTTGAACTCACAACCATGAGATCGAGACTTGAGCTGAGATCAAGAGTCAGACGCCTAACCGACTGAGCCACCCAGATGCCCCAGCTTCTATTTTTATCAGTGTGTAGTGATTTTAGGAATGCAGATCGATTGCCCAGCCTTGAGGTTGAATCAGTGCCTATGTTTCCAATCGAAGTTCGAAGTTCATGAAAGAGAAAACAGGATATAAAGGTCGAGGAAGGTTGTCATCTCCTCCATAATATGGGTGAAGATCGTCCCCACCTAGCCCCCATTATATTCCCTGAAGCGCTACTGTATCTTAACTGTATATTAATTGTTTAGTCCTCACCCACATCTGCCTTGAAACCCCAGAACCTAGACTGGCACCTAACATTAAGAAAGCACTCACAAGGGCGCCTGGGTGGCTCAGTCGGTTGGGCGACTGCCTTCGGCTCAGGTCATGATCCTGGAGTCCCGGGATCGAGTCCCGCATCGGGCTCCCTGCTCAGCGGGGGGTCTGCCTCTCCCTCTGACCCTCTTCCCTCTTGTGCTGTCTCTCATTCTCTCTCTCAAATAAATAAATAAAATCTTTAAAAAAAAAAAAAGAAGAAAGCACTCACAAGCACTTTTTGAATGAAATAATAAATTAATGCATATGTGGATGGATAAAATTATCCATGAATGTCTCTCTGAGCCCACGATGGATTATATTGCATTTTTCTCTTCCCTGTGATTGATCTCTGCCGGCACACCCCATATGGTTCTTCTATGTGTAGACATGCTTTGGATATGGAAAGAAGGGTTGTTTGTTGATCCCAATCCTGAAAAACTTCCTTCTTGAGTGCAGTCACTTGCAACTGTGAATTTTGTATAACAATAGAGGAGCATATAGACTGAGAGTTCAGAGGATCTCAGGAGTTATGTTCTACAGAGCTATCCCAACTGTATAGGGAGGCCCTTGTTTTCATTGATTCCTGAATAAAAGCCAGTATCCTTTGCTTTCTTCCAAAATAACAATTAAAGTTTAGGACACATCCTTGTTCTTGCTTGATAGTTTCCATGGTGGGGGTAGGGAGATAAAGAAGAAGCTTAACCCCTCGTGTCTTTCAGATAGCTCTCTACACCGGAAGTTCTTAATATTTTGGACTGTCAATGTACAATTTCCAGAAAGTTAAAAATATGTTCTGTGTACCCATATAGAATGAAGGTGTTCAAGGGTTTTATTTACCTCCTTAATTGGGGTGGGGGCGGACAAGGAAGATGATAAATCTGGACCCAAGAACATCTGAGGAAGAGGGTTTTGGATACATCCTCTGGAGATGCATTAAAAAAGCTGAATATTAGAATGAGATATGAGTAAGTTAAATATAAAACTGATTAATATTCTATAGAACAACAAAAACAAAAACAAAACCCAAAGTCTTTTGGGATTATTTTTTTCCTACCAAAAAGAAAGCTGCAATTAACATGTAACTTCATGGTGCCTACCCTGTAGTCAAAGAGCAAACAACCAAGTCAAACATGCTGAATAAGGATTGGGTGAACTTGATGAGCAATAACCCAATATGATATGGAAAAGACAAACAATTCACTTTTTTTGCCTAATTTCCAAGTTTCAAATAATTTTTCTTAAGAGTGGTTAGCCTCTGAGAATTGATGAAAGTTATGGATGACTCACTCACAACATTATGCCTACTAATTTAGGAGGTTTGGGGTCTCCCTGAAGCCCATCCACAGGTCCCCCCGTAGTCCACAAACCCAAGAGTGGGAGCTCCTGGTCCTTATTCTCCATGGCTGAAACATGTGCTCAAGACAGGAGACATTTGGTCACAACCAGGCTGACCATGTATCTTGGTTTTCTTTTCAAGGAGAATGCAGGATACCCAGAACAAACAAAGTGGATTCAAACTCAAGTGATTGGGCCAGCTAACTCTTCTGTCTCCAGCGTAGCAGAGAAGTGCCTTGCACTACGGTTTCAGCCTGCCAACCCCAAACAACAGCTAGCTGTGAGTGGCCACGGCCTTGTGCTCTGAGAGTCATCAAGCCACTGAGCTGCAAGTCAGTTGGCTCCGCAGGAAATGTGAGAAACTCTAGGCTGTATAGATGTGAAAATACAAGTAGGAAATAGGGGCGGAGCCATCATGACATAGGGCAGATAGAGAGAAGTCTGTCCCCTCTTTAAATACAATGAAAAAATGCAACTGTTTAATACTGCTTTATGATGCTTTTCCTCATTTTCCAATAAATACTTTGGACATCTAAAAACTAAAAAAAAAATTATTTTCAGTGAAAATAAGGCACTGAGTTTTCATTTTCTAAGAAAGTTGTTGGTGCATTTGCATGGATTGGGTTGTTTTTCAAAGTCACCATCCACAGAGAGAGAGCAGCAGGGCCCTAATGATGTCATCAACTGCTTCTGAAAGAGCCCCAGTATCTACTTCCAAAGTTAGTTTTTATTTTTGAGACTTGACCCAAATATTATGCGACAGCTTTAGAAAAGGTCATTTATATATCACTCGGTAAAGCATGATGTTTCATTTAGATCAATGACTCTTTCAATTAATTTCACTTCTTTCTTTTTTCTTTTTTTTTTTTTTTTTAGTAATCTCTACACCCAACATGGGGCTGGAACTCACAACCCTGACATCAAGAGCCACATGTTCCACTGACTGAGCCAGCCAGGTAATCCACACTCTTTCTTTTTGATTCCAGATTTTCATATGCACCCATAAAAAGTGAAACCTTTCCATGTGTTGGCTCCAGTGGAGGAAGAATATGTCAAAGAGTTAAATAAACACCATCAGTTTTATATCAGTGCCATCAGGCAATCCAAAGGGGAAAGAAGTTAATCCTAATAAGAGTTCTAATTTTCATCCAGTTCACAGAATCAAAGGAAGCCTCTTGGAGTTTCTGTCAAAGGTGAGACATGACTGTAAATGTATAAAGTCAAATGAAAAGTTCAACATTGAAGATAGGACAATGTGTTGTTCTGTTTTATGTTTGTTTTTAATGATAACACATAATACAAATACAAATTTTGGTCAAGCACAGCTTTGTAGTAAAGCAATTCTTTCACTAAATTAAGAAACTTAGGAGCTTGGTGGTAGTGTACACATAATTCATAATTACATCCAAATAAGTTTTAATATTCTATCAAATATAGAATGATTATAAATATTTTGATTTTTTACACTTAGAAAGACTCAACTCCAAATTTTTGAAGGAAACTGATAAGAATACAAAAATTCTTTGGCATGGCAGTTCACTCTGCCACCCAGCATCAGTCAGGTTTTGAGATGTTTGAGCCTTTAAAGAATTAGTTTCTTTTTTTTTTAAAGATTTTATTTATTTATTTGACAGAGAGAGAGATAGCAAGAGCAGGAACACAAGCAGGGGGAGTGGGAGAGGGAGAAGCAGGCTCCCTGCCGAGCAGGGAGCCCGATGTGGGACTCGATCCCAGGACGCTGGGATCATGACCTGAGCCGAAGGCAGACGCTTAACGACTGAGCCACCCAGGCACCCTGAAGAATTAGTTTCATAACTAAAGTAATATTAAACTTTAGTTACAATTTTGTTCAAAGTCACATGAAAATTTTTACTCATGTTATTTAATATATTGAGTATCCAAAGAAAGTCAACTTAGGAAACTTTTAGCAAATGCAATAATTCGAAGCTTCCAAATTGGAAGATACTATAAATTGTTCCTAAAAAGCAAGAGATGAACCAAACAAATTAAGTGGTGAGAATTCAAAAGGCATTCAAGATTTATTTATTTTTTTTTTTTAAGATTTTATTTATTTATTTGAGAGAGAGAATGAGAGAGAGAGAGCATGAGAGGGGGGAGGGTCAGAGGGAGAAGCAGACTCCCTGCCAAGCAGGGAGCCCGATGCGGGACTCGATCCTGTGACTCCAGGATCATGACCTGAGCCGAAGGCAGCCGGCCAACCAACCGAGCCACCCAGGCGCCCAAAAGGCATTCAAGATTTAAATGTAATCTTTTATACCTGCATTTTGAAATAAATTGATTCAGCATAAATTTCATTTGATGGAGCTCCTATTTTTAATTGGGTAAATCAGTAACTTGTAACAAATTAAACTAAGAAGCATCTAAATTTGATTCTCCTAAAAAGCACTGAAAAAAAATCTTGCGAAAGTATCTGTTGAATAAAAGTATCCAAATGGAAGTATCGGGGAAAAGAGTTAATCTGAAATATTTACATAATTTAGTATGAAAACAAATCAGAAATGAGACTATTATCCATGTAGAATAATTTGCTTTCAGATTACCAGCTATCTTAACTCCCATAAAAAGTGTATTTCCTCATGTAAAAATATTATGGTCATAAATGTATTTCCTTGCTCTGTCAGCTAAATGACTGGAAGCAATGATACTCCAGTAGCAATAAGCACACCTAATGGCTAGATCTTGGTTTCTAATACCATTCTCTAAGAAGAGAAATTATAATTCTCTTGGAATTGGCTGAACGGAGGACTGTGCAGCAGATATATTTGATGAGCCTGTAGCAGTGCTAACAAAGATAAATACCTACATTGAAGGGGTTATGTCAATGGGACAGGGGAGCCAACTAAAGGAGCTCTCAATGGCCAAAACTGGAACAAGTTGAGCAACAATATAATATAGTATTGGAATGTAACCCAAATTATAAAATAAATGTCTAAATATCCATGAGATCCTACTAATATGAATAACTGACTAAATAAACAAACAAACAAATAAACAAACAAACAGGAGAGACTACATGAATGTCCCATGCAGAATAATTCCAAATAATTTATGTGGATATTTTTCCCTCAAGGAGGTAGAGCATAACCCACTTCTGCTTAAGTGTGGACTGTGAACAGTGACTTTCTCCCCAAAAGGACAGTATGGAAAGCGAGGGGGAGTAACTTTCTGGTGAAGAAACCTGACAAGGTTTCTGACTACCTTAATCATGTGATCTGTGTTGGTATCAACAGCGGTAATTCATGCTGGTAGCATGTAACCTTGATATGATACAAGAATTAGACTCTACTTCTGTGCTCTTCCTCCTCAAAACATTTTATCCCAGTGCGATCTTGAAACCAAACAAACAAACAAACAAAAACTAGACAAATTCCAATAGAGGGGCATCCTGCAAAATATCTGACCAGTCCTCCTCAAAATGGTCAAGAGCATCAAAAACAAGGTTAAGAAACTATCATAGCCAAGAAGGACCTAAGGAGACATGATGGTTATGTGCTCTGTAGCACCCTGAAAACAATCCTGGAATAGAAAAAGAACGTTACGTTAAAACAAAGTCGATCTGAATAAGCTGTGGACTTTAGTTAATAATAATGTGCCAATATCGGTTCATTAATTGTAACAAATGTATCATACTAATGTAAAATATTAATAACAGGAAACTGGGTGAGGAGGTACACAGGAGCTCTCTGGACTATCTTTTTAATTCTTCTACCATTCTAAAACTGTGTTAAAAGTAAAATCTATTTTAAGAAAATAATAAAAGTGTATATACAAGGACTCATATTTTCCCTTGCACCTTGAGCTACAATATAGCTCAGCTGACAATGGCTGTATCCCCAACTCATTCAACTGGAAGGTCCCAATATTTTGTATATTCATTTTAAGATTGTCAATGTATTTCCACTGAATTTGAGCCAGGATTTCTTTCAAGAAACAATCCCAAACTAAAAATACTACAGTATGCTATGATTTGGGGCAGTCAAAACCCTTAGTAAGTAGATATTTTGTAAAAAGAAATCATCATCTACAAAGAAGCGCCAATTTCAAATTCAGTAGCCATAGAATGATGCTTTGAAAAAAATTGCTGGTAATTTTATTTTAAAAATTAAAAATAATAATACACTATTGAAAAATGTCTTCAGAAAAACATCTGTGCCATATATCAATGTTAAATACCTTTGCTGTTTTCCCTCTCCTACAAATTACTTCTACTGAACTTACTCTTAATTTTAAAGACTCATAACCAGTGTGAGGGCATTCACTTTCTATGTATTCCTGATAGAGAAATTTTTATATTTTGTGAATACTTTAGTGGAAAAAAAATCCCTTTGTGCATTTTCCTAGTATCTAATCTGATGAATACCCAAGAAATAGTTTGCATTCATTTTGTTTCTATTAATCAATCTCGTCTGATGCATCTTAACTCTTCATTCTTCAAATGAAGATATTCCCATTTCTAATCTTTTCACATTGAAGTATGCAAATATTTCATCCAAAGTATTTCTCACAGACATTGCCTTTATGTCTCCATTCAGAGTGGCTTTCTTTAACATTTTGTCACTAAATATCATCTATCTCTATCCGACCCATTCTTGCCGTTGTACTCGCTCTGAGTAAGATTCTTTAGATCATGTAAAAAATTATCTTTCCACTGCAACAAAACTTGGTATTTGTTCATTTTTGCAACCAGAGAAATGTACCACACAATATGGCAGACTCCCACAAAACTGTTTGTAGGAGGAACTATAATTTGGAACTAAAACCTGTCAGAAGGACTGTTGCAACAGTAGATTGAGGTTAATGAAATGAAGTTTCCAGAACTTGGGAAACCCCAGAAACACTACAGTAAGCGGAGGAAGTCAGACACAAAAGACCACGTATTATATGACTCCATTTACACGAGATATCTGTAAAGGCAAATATACAAAGAAAAATATATATAAAGACCAGTGATGCCCAGGGTCAGGCGGTGGAAATGGATTGACTGAAAATGAATACCTCACTTCTTTGGGTGATGGAAATGTTCTCAATCTGGATTATGGTAATGTTTTCTTAACTATGCAAATTTACTAGAATTCATTGAATTATACACTTAAAAGGGTACATTTAGTAGCATGTAAATTGTACCTCAATAACTTACACCTCAGTAATTTAAAAATGATGCTTGACAAGATGGCGGTGCAGGCGGGTAACTCAGCCAGTTTGACCTCATCAAGATAAATTTCTAAACTTGAGTGCTATTATAGTTACTTTGCCTCCGAATCTGCTCTGAATTTCACAGGGGGCGAATTGCAATCCTAGTGTGTAGGAACAAATGTGTTCAGGCTGCTTAATACATGATAGAAACTGCAAAGTACTTTACAATGAATCAGCTCTACAGAGAGCTTCAGAAATTAATTATTCTGGATCTTGTAATTACTTTCAGTTTTATTCAGCCATTACTCCTTCACTTCTATCATTTCTGTTTGACAACTTTTAAAAAAATAACCCCTTATCTTTCTTCTTTTCATAGTTTAATGTCAGCTAGAGTTTTAGATGCCCCTTTTCTTTTCATTAATGCAAAGTTCCTTTCTTTGTGTACATGAGACTACTGAGTTCAAGCAATTAGTTGTAGAAAAAGCTATGAAAATTTTATATTTCCAAGTGAACTGAAGCTCCTAACCTGTGAATAAATACATGTCATTGATGGCTAGAAATCAATAAAGAAAAACTACAAGGAAGCCCTTGTTGCAAGAATGGGTGCTCTTAAGCAACCCTTAATTTCTGGATATTTATGGAAAGTATTCATGAATGTGAAACAAGGGCTTTATTCCCTTCTTTGTATGATTGGGGAAAAGGACCAGAAAAGAGCCATTTAATAAAAAAATTAAGAAGTCCAGTGGTGAGAAATTGAACATATCAACCATGAAATTGTGTTAATTTGATAATTAAAGTGTCTTAGTTCAAATGTAGATCCTGGACACTTAACAAAATGGTGACAAAATAATTAGGAATGAAGGCATATTATACACACATTAATAGCTGAAACGGATAAAGTGTAAAGCTCCCTTCAAGAAAATGCTTTTTGAACAGCACAGAGCAATTATGCATAGACCTTATATTATTTCATCATTCAAAGAGGATCTGGGAAGAAAGACATGGAGCCTTTCTAGTTCGGGTGAGTTCTGAAGGGCACAATCAGAAACAGAGGAGGACCAGAGATGAAAGGGAGGAGAGAGAGATGTAGAAAAGTAACAAATGAAGAAAGATGAGCACAAAGCCGTGGGGGCTTAGCCCTCCTCTGGCTCGTAGCTCCCCACTTCCTGCTTGGACTCTCCCCTTGCCCCAAGTCATCCTTTGACACTTTGTCCCTTCAAGATTTTCTCTAGTCTCTTCCTATATCCCATCTTCACTCCTTTCTTACCTCTCTTCTTGTAAAAACATTCATTTAGGCCGGAAAACTCTTGAGAAAAATGAAAATGAATGGTTTAATTTCTATACCAACTTCAGAAGGTGGCAACGAGGAAAAGGGAGCAATGCATCACCTCTTTATAGCTCAGACGGGACGGCCACCTTCGGAGAAAATCGCAAACCAGGGGCTGGAAACAGAGGGCTTTCAGGGAAGGGGGTCATTCATTACAATACCTATTGTTCTGAGGCTGGGCGTGAGAGCAGATATTTGTACAGTTTCAGCTGGGTAATTGGGTTCTCTGGCTTTGTCTCTTTCCCTTGAGGAGTTAAAATTTTTCCTTTTAGAACCATAATAGAAAGATGAGTCAGTGGCCCAGTTTTTGAAAAAGTAGATTTTTTTTAAATGTAGTTTACAGTATATTTGGAAAAGAAATGGCCCCAATTCATGCGAGGGTCTTCTCTTGTGCATAAAGCATCCATGAAGCTAACTTTGAATGAAGAGAAAAAGGAAACTAGGTGCTATAATATTATATTACATATCAAAGCAATATTCATCCAGTGGTTTTATATTATCAAAACCACCATTGTACTTACTGTCCTGCGTCAACCCCTGGTGTTCATGACTACTATTCATAATTATTATTATTATTATGGTATGTTCGTTATTATTTGCATTTTTACTTCTTTTATGTATATAAGGCAATTGAGGTTAAAAATGTTCGGTGGGGTCTTTCGTGTCATACATTTTTAGACTGAAAAGCCCAATCCCTTCATCTTGCAAAGAGGAATAGAGGTTGCAGGGAAATCCGGGGCCTCGCCCAGGTTACCATGTTAATTGGGAGCAGACATGGAGCTAGAAGTCCGGCCTTCTAGCGTGCGCTGGCCACTAGACGAAGCTACCTTCTATTTGGCCTCACAGTGATCCATCGGCATGGGAACAGGGGTATTTTACACGTGTTTGCATTCTTTTTAACTAGATCACAGGGCAGAGAACTCCTGCATACAAACTAGTTTGGATGGGTTGGTCAGGGCCAGAGACCTCAGAAGGTCGAGATGGTAATTCAGGGGCAGCCCTGGGCTGCACTAAAGCACCTCCAGTATTCCAGGACCTGGAAGGTTTGCCAGGACAGCAATGAGGAACAGATACCGGGGAGGGGGGTGAGGAGGGTAAGAAATCTCAAAGTAGGCCCCTCACTCTTGTCTTTCTCCCCATGATTGCTGAATGCAGCTGGAGCTCTCTTCATCTCTTCTCTCACTCCCTATTTCAAGTCAGCTTTCCTTCAAAGCCTCAGGCATTCTCCTTGATATTTTCTGAAAAAACAAGAGCGCAATCTCATCCACTGCCCTGTAAGTACACATGACGTTGAGGCAGGCAGTGGGCATCTGTGGGCTCCTTTATCACTGACATTCCCGAATGTGGATGCACATCACAGCATGGCCCCAAAAAAGAGAAAAGAGCAGATCCTCATGAATATTTTCATAATCAATCTTCGTTTTCAGAGGTGTTTTATTTTTATGACATTTCTCAGAAAAAACTCAGGATACGTTGCATTAAAGTTGATTTTCTAAGAGAGCAGCTCTTTATTACTTCCCTCTGGTGGCTTCAGGCCAGTGATCCCACCTCTCTGTGTCTTCCTTTCCTCCTCTGTGAAGTGAGGCTAACAACAGTCCGTACCTCAAAGGCTGGCTGTGAGGATTAAATGAGCGAAAATTCAAAGCCTTTAGAGGAACGACGGGTGCATGATCAGACCCAAATAACAGCTGTTTACAATTTTTCCCTGGAAAAATGCTAAAGTGGTAGATGAATTATCATACACATTCTAGATGAGATTATCTTCTAGAATAATCAGACCTGGTTAACCATGGACTGTTCACTATTGTTTGTCCATTGTCCATGGATCGTAAGACACCAGCCTTCCTTCCATACCCCCAGGTCTGCTGGACTCCATGCTCACGTCCAGTCCTAGGGGCGCAGAACTTTATCACCAGTCGGGGGGCGAGGGGAGGGGGGTGTTTGAACTTAGGTCTCGATCTTTCCGCCTTAGCACTCAACCCAAGACTCTAGGAGATCCACGGGTCTGATATTTGTAGTGTTCCTTGGAAATAGTTAATATTTGCGAGGTTATCTTTATTATGGAAATTAATACTTTCACTGTTTTATTCATTAATATTTTAATATGTTTATGATAAGACTCGACCCAAACCAATTTCCAAATCAAATCTGTCCCTTAGTAATTTGATTTGTCGGAACAGAGAACAAAAGCATTACCAACAGAGTACTTTGAATGAAATTATAATTAATTAGGCATCCGAATGCACTAACTAATTTTGGATGAGTAATTAGATGACTAATTATGTTGAAAACAGAACTGTGTGGTTAATGAGATGACCACGGCCAATTCCACCCACAGAGAATTTTTTCTATTAGTTAAACTTCTGACTGTGTTTGATGATCCAGGGTCACCTGTTGCACGAAAAGATATGGAGAGGTGTGAGTTGAGCCTGTTTTGACTTGCACTTTCCATTATACACCAGTTTAAAGCCTCTTTCCAGATCGTGTGTTCCAAGACAATCCTCCGCCGATTTATTGGCATGCCATCTCTTTCCTTTGATGCCCCTCACACATACATACCTCCCCAACCCCACTTACAGCCTACCATAATTGCTTGACGTTCCTAAATATAGCAACAAGGTATTGTTCCTGGTTCAGTGTGGGATCTACACAATGATACATTAACCAAGAAGAGAAATAACACATTGATTGGGCTATAGATAAATCTTCATCCATCCAGGAGAAGTATCTGAACTAGCAGTTTCTCCTTTGAAAAGGGAGAACAGCTCAGATCACAGGCAACCTTGAAGCACTCAGTGGTTCCGCTTCATGCAGCTGGTTCTAACTAGCACCTACTTGGCAGAAAGCTACATTCAGGATTTCTGGTTTTAAGTTCAAACCAATATTTCATGGCAATTGTGTTGTCAGAATTCAGGTCAGGAAGATGGCAGATGTTAATTTAAACCAAAGAAGCAAAAACAAACTCTTTTCACTTTTTCTTTTTTTATCCCGGAATTGGCAGCTCTGCACAAATTCTGAACACAAAATCAACTGCAAGTGGGTTAGAGATACATCATGTAGAGGAGACTTTCCGAAGGTATTTTGGTGTCTGGGAAATACAGACTAGATTCTAAAACCAGGCAAATCATAGGATGGTAGGAAAAGGGACTGTCTTTGTACGTCAGAAAGTAATACTGTTGATTTGCTTCATTCTAAAGAGCAAGCTGAAAATCATAACGAGCCCAGCTTTTGTGAAAACGCTTTTCCTGGTCCATACTAACCAGTGAGCCAGATGGTTAAGATCAGTCCCCAGAGAAAGGCACCAGCCCTCGTCTCTTCTTGTTTCCTTAGACTTTGAAAGGACTCCCCTTTCAGAAGGGGAGTCTACACAAAATAAGTATTCATACCTGGAATCCAGGTAGAGTCGAATCTACTCTCTGATTAAAATCAAGATTCCCCATCCTTTTAAGGTAAATGCAAAATTGAGGGAGGAGCCTATGAATGCACATTAATATATCTGTATGCGGGCATCTGTGTATGGGCAAATAGCTAGGCATTGGCTCTTCTCTTCCATCTGTCTGTTTGTTTCAGAGGGCGAAGAAAGACCTACGACTGAACATCTCCCTGTTCTATCTTAAGAGAGCATTATACCTCATAATTCCTTACATTCTTCAGAGTCCTATCTACTGAATGAAATTGGGACTTATTAAAGCAAAGCAATTATTAAAAATTATCTGTTGTATTCCTCAAATGGGTCACCAGTTATTTGACTAGTGTTTGAAGATTATCAAGTGGAATTGCCTGTCTGATCAATATTCTGTTTCTACGACACCGATAAACTAGGTGCGCCCCTGGTTCTTTTTATGGCTTGCTTGTTGACCAAACATTCCCACAGAGCCTGACCGTCACCCCCAAGCAGTTCTTAGGTCTGTGAAGTGACAATCTTATCTGGTTTGCCATTTTATTTTGGTTCTTTCTGCTGACCTTTTCCTTGCTCAAGAAAGCTTTCAAAAGTGTGGGTCTTCTACCTGAGGATCTTGAGACATTATTTACCTTAGATTAGGCACTTTGGAAGGTCTTGCTGAAGGAGACACCTCATGCTTCCACGTCCTGCCTGGAAAAAGATCATTTTAGATTCTGCAGGTGGCACGTGACCTATCTCCCTGCAGAGAGTGTTGCACTTGAGGAAAACTGGTGACTTTTGCTTCTGCCAGTTTAACCCCAAAAGCAAAATATAGAAGCCCACTCTGCAGTTTACTCCTCTATGAGAAAAATAAAAATAAAAAAAGAAAGCTTTGAAAGAGAAAGGCGATTCTACACAAGTCCTGATGTGGAAATATAGGCCACATTTGGGAACAGACACAAGAGAATCCTAAGAATTGTCTTAGCTTGTCCTCTTTTCATGTTAATTTGTCCCAAGTTGGGCAACATGATGCACTCTCCTTTAAGGTAACAGTTCCTCTGACTTCAGAAGGCTAGGCATTGTCTCCTTTCTGGACCGGAGACTTACTAGAAAAATCTATACTGTGACAGAAAAGCTGCAAATATGAACAGACAAAGGAGTTCAAAAGAGTCATGTGCTTTTCTGTTTTTTAAAGGTACAACTTTAGCAGCCACTGCCTGGCACCTTTTCACAACCTGAGAATGTTCTGTCCACTGGTCCTGTGTTTATGTCAGTGTTAAACATACTAGGGAAGACGGTACGAGAATTAGACGATTAAAAAAAAGCGTTCACCCAGTCCAAACTACTACTGCCAATTTAAGTGGCTTTCCATGCCCCAGGAGTCTATACATAATCCTGAGCTCATTCCAGTAAGTCCAACTTAACAAATATTTATTGAGTGTCCCTAATAGGTGCTGAAGATATGCTTGGTCTTATGGAACAGAAAATACTGGAATTCAGGAGAAAGAAAAAATAGTTTGCAATTTATTATTGACCAGGAGTTAACTCAGAGCTAATGTGTGTCAGTTTATGCTGTGTGTGTGCGTGTGTATCTGCCTGTATGTGCATGTGAGCGTGCGTGCGTGTGTGTGTGTATGCACGTTTGGTGTGTGTGTGTTCCACATTTGCTGAAGGCATGTATTTTCTAAATTATGTCTAATTCAGATTGGTGTCTTTTCTCAACTCTAAAGCAAAAATTCTTCTTTTTAAGTTTTATGTGTGGTTAAACTATATTTGCTTTTATGCATTGCTTATTACAGAATTCTACTTGGTATTTGTATTGAGGAGTCTGTTTCCCTAGCTTTTTGATACAGTACAGTTCACATTTTTCCAAAGCAAATGCATCAAGCATATAGAACGGGCTTTAAATTTTGTGTTTAAATGAATGAACTTCCTGGCTATGTTTGTCTGATCTGTGAACATTTATTTTTTAGTCCTTTGTAGAAAGGACGTAAGTTTATATTGACCACAGGAATTAGTGTTCCAAATAGAGTTACTTCTGTATGTAACATTTCATGTTGAGAATGTAAAGTATGTCTTCACTACAGTTTATTTATGGGGACATTCACTGAGGTCCATGTTTTAACTGCAGCGGAATTCCTTAGGCAAGTTACATGTCAATATACATTTATAAAAGATGGAAGCCCCCAGAAAATGAATTGAAAGAAGTCAAGAGAAAGGTATCACACTTTGTCTTTTAACAAAAATTTTCAGACATAGGTGGTCAGTGAATTCTATTGTTTCCAAACTTACGTTTAAAAGATTAGAATGACTTTATTGTGTTTTATTGCTTTCTAGTTTGTGGGGATATGATAAAAGACTATTAATGCTACACATGGGTAAATTCTTTCCGATAATTTATTAACTACTCCCCAATTAAGCTAACACAGACCTCAGAGGCTATGAAGTGGAAAACAGGTGTTAGATCCCCTTTAGCCTGCACCAGATCCGGAATTGTTACTTCAGTGTCAGGCACGTGGTGGGTGGGCACTGAATGGTACTCTGGTGGATGCTACCCAAACACAGATGTCATGGTTTTTACAACAAAACAGAACAAAACAAAACAAAGCCCAGAAAATGGCTATACACTCTTAAGAACTCATGAGTTGAAGTGCCTAAGAGTCAATGATCGATTCTAAATTGAAAATGGAGAAATCGACCAAAAAAAAATGTTAGACATAGTTTCTTCATTCCATTCCTGGTTTCATATAGACCTTAACAAGTCACGTCCTTCTGCCTGGTGTGCTGCGGAGAAGGATTAGCATCATCACTGCAATTTTGTTGTAGCATACCCCATCTCTGTCCATGCATGAGAGCCATTAAGAAGGACTTGGTCCAAGGTCAAGTATAAATTCAGCTGCAGAGGTTCCTCCAAGCAGGTAAAATTATGATTACTTCAAGATGGCTTGTGCTCCCCCCATTAGCTGAGGTCGAGAGCCCTTGCAGCTGTCCCACAGCTGGGAAAGCACCTGGCTTCCCACCATCGCGGGCTGAGCCCGCACGCCACTCTGGAGCCTCCTACCCTTCCCCGCTGGGGAGGTGGGGATGAGGACTGGGAATAGAGTTCAGAAGTTGACGTCTTCTCTCCACTCCAGGTGGCTACATAACAAATACCATCCTATGCAGATCTAAAGGATCCATTTGTCAACAGGAATTCTTCAAAGCAATGGTATGTAATGTTACTTCCAAATATTAAAAAAAATAAAAATCCATATATGGTAAATGTACTTAAAATAGTTAAAAATTATTGAATTATGAAAGTGAGATCTTACTCATAATCCTCGTCAGTTGAGATGCAAATAGTTAAATCCTGTATTTTAAATCACCATTTTAATCACATTTTGTAAAAGCAGGGACAATAAGAGCACATGATCAAAACATTCATTTATTAACCTGTATGCATTTGGCCAAGAAATCTGAAAGAATCTGACATACCGGAGCTACAGTATGGAGTAGAAACCAGGCCACTGGATGACATGTCTTTATTGTCGGTCAACTTGGAAATTAAAGGACTTAAGTAAATTCGGAAAACATAAATTGAGGAAAAGTTTGAGATCAAGTAGATCCAAGTAGATGACATGGATGCATGTGGGAACTGAGCAACCTGGAAAGACTGGGAATGGTGAAAAATATGTAGTTTCTTCTTCAAGAGGCAAACAGTCCGGGATGGGAAAAATCAATGTTCATGAGTAATAGGATGGAAAGAGGAATTAGCAGTCAGGGAAGGGTTGTTTGAGCTGAGGATAATAGTATCTGCACTCCTAATAATGAATAATCATATAAAATAATTATTAATAATTCAAATTGGAATACTGACATTCTTATACTTAGGTCTTTAAAATGCAACCATACTGGGCACCTGGGTGGCTCAATCAGTTAAGCATCCGACTCTTGATTTCATCTCAGGTCATGATCTCAGAGTCATGGGATCGAGTCTTGCATCAGCGTTGGGCTCCTCACTCAGTGGGGAGTCTGCTCGAGATTCTCTCTCTCCCTCTCCCTCTGCCCCTCCTCCCCGCACGCTCTCTCTCTCTCTCTCTAAAATAAAATTCAGCCATAGTACTGCCATTCAGACTGGTGTCATTTCTTGAATTTTGTGCAAGTTTTACACCACCAATCAACCCTGAGATAACAGAACAGCTATTACTGTTCCTGGTTTACAGGTAAAGACACTAAGGACCCATAAAGGCATGGCAGCTGTATTGCAGAATTCCAGTGGGCACTAGTCACATTATAACTATCAAGTGTCTTTCATCAAATAGCAAAGACGGTTAATGACAGAAGTGGATCTCATTGGCAAAGCTTCACAATGTGGGCATTAGAGTCTCGTGGGTATTTCCCAGCTGGGTGGTCTCGATCCTGATGTTTATCATCATCGTCGTCATTTATTCTTTGTACTTGTTTCCTAAACTGCAAAATAGGATAATAGTACTTGTTTCACACATATGTTGGGAGGATTAAGGTAGTACACATGCAAAGCACTTAGTACAAAATAGACATTTAATAAATAGTTGCAGTTTTGTAAATATTATTTAAGAACTAATGTCTTCTGATTTTTAGGTGAGAACTCATTTTGATACATTGAGCTTCTTATTTTTTTAAATGGGTGGATTCCATATAGCTATATCTTTTTTATAGGTATTTTACGTGTAAAATGCAGATGGATACACACACTCATACACGTAAAAAACACACTATAAACTTCCACAAACTCACATACTTTGTAAAATCTGTGAGAATTTGTCCAGCTGGAATTGGCATAATAATCTTTACTGAACATCAAAAACTTTGCTGTTGCAATAGCTTAAAAATTATTCCATTTTTAGAGTAGTCTAATTATGGGTTATATAAGTTTGTGTCATTAAATTGTTATCAAAAATTAAATTTGTAAAAAGCAGCTGAATTAGTATGAAAAAAAATGTTTCCTTTCAGGACAATGTAATGATGGTTTTAACTTTCTTTAGAAAATTTCTTTAAGTTTAATTTACTTAATCTGAAGATAATTAAAGATAATAAAACAAAAAGTCATACAAAATTTAACTTCCAATAGATTAAAAAAAAACAAGAATCATTATTGGGGCAGGAAGAAAGGGGGCGTTTCATCTTTAAAATGTGGCTCTTAGCTTTGATAATGTAAGTTTTCAATAAAATCTCTTCCAAAAGAAGTTCAATCAAATGAAAAAGCACCCAAGATGTGTATGATTAAAAGGTATCAGCAGCCTAATCCATCAATGTGTATTCGGGATATTGCTAATACACCCATAAATAAATCCTTTCCAGATTTTGTACACTCTTCCCATTCACTAAAGAGCAAAGTATTTTTCATTCATTCATTTTTTTCCTTTATTCGCATCTTCGTTTAGTCTGTAAACAAGGATTAATTGAGCAAATGGGAATAACAATGTGCACCAGGGGCTGGGTAAGATATGTCCTTGCTTTGGAGGAATATAACGTACCTGTAAGTCAAGACACATAAGTATCCAAAACCAGGAAGAGAGTAAACTTGCAGGTGGTGTCATCTAGAAAGCTTGATGGAGAAGTAGTAGCTGGACTGAGTGGGACAGGCAGAGATGGGTGACAGAGCATTCTAGAGGCAGGAGGATGTAAGTAAAGTAAAGGGGCCATACTGTGGGGCATTGAAAACAGGATTACAGAAGCTTTTGAGATTTTAGGAGATTTTAGTACTACTTGTTGTCAGTAATAAATTCCACCAGTATTTTGGGGGTTCTATACATGGACCAGGCATTTTTTTCTGTAATCTTAGTGCAACAGTGAATAAAACACACGCCAATCCCCACCGTCATAGAATTTATATTCTACGGTGATGCAGGGAGAGAGTGGGGGAGATAAATACATACTATAAATGTGTATATGGTGTATTATATGAGGGCTGAACATTTTAAGTAGGCTGTCAGGGATGGCCCCATGAAGTGACATTTGAGTAACAACCAACCAGGAAGAGGCGAAGTAGCAAGACCGAAAGATAAACGAGGGAAGAAGATTCCAGGCACAGAACACAGCCAGTGCAAAGGCCCTGAGCCGAGTACGTGCCTGGGGTGTCAGAAGAACAGGGAGGGGCCGGTGTAGTTGGAGAGGAGTAGGTAAGGGCTGGGGGAGAAGAGGGTGAGAGAGGAGATGTGGAGGCACGGGAAGCAGAACTTGAAGAGGTAGGCTACTCTCAAGGCTCTGGCTCTCACTCGGATTGGTATGGGAAATTTCAGAGAGTGACTCCATCTCCCTCGAAAATTAAAGGATCATCTCTTGAGCGTGTTTTCTAGAGGGCAAGGGTGGGAGCCAAGGGAAGAGCTGTGAGGCAGTGGAACGTCCGCAAGTGGTCATGGTGGCTGGGACCAGTGTGGTATGAGTGGGGCGATGGAAAGTGATCAGGCCCTGGATGCTTTGAAGGTAAAGTTGACAGGATTTGCTGTGGAGGTGTGCAAAGAATAGCAGGTCTAAGATAACTCCAGAGTTTTAGACCTAAGCCATCGAAAACAAGGCGTTGTCCTGAACTGGAAAGGAAAGACAGCGGGAGGAGCAATGTGGGGCAGAGAGCAGTCAGGATAAGGCTGTCGTGGTGCCTGGTCTTTAACTGTAGTCATTAATCATTCATCCGTTATTTGTTAATTGTGCTTATTAATTATGCTTTTATATTGAGATAAAGTCATACAAACACTTTACCTCTCTAAAGAACCCAGTATTGCCCGTGTTAATTATTGTGATTTATTTTGGTTGTTCTCTTTTTAGCATGACATAGAAGTGAATAAAATAGTTGGGCAGCAGAGATGGGTGAATGCATAAAGACAAATTATTTCTGTGAAGCAGGCTATGGAAATTTCATAATGCCAAGTCAATAGGAGAAGTTTCCGAGGGTCTACTTAGACACTGAAAGAGACAAAAATGCCCCATCAAGCTCCTGTATATCCAAAACTACCCCAAACTGGAGAAAGAGAAATGGGAAGACTTTCAATGAGAACAAGGGACTATTCATTCCTCTCCTCCCCACATCCAAGAATATCATAAGCACCAATTTCTATTCCAATATTTCAAACTATGGCAACATAAATTATGATGGGTGGCCCTGAGATTTAATAACCTGCCATATTACAATGAAGAGCTGTCCCATCAATATCAATAACTGAGAACATGTGAAGAAATCTGCCAAATATATAGGAATCAAAAGAGCGAGACACATTATACTTCCTGTGCTAATATACACTAAATGATTTTAAATGCCTTTTTTTCAGTTTTATAAATGGTCAAACATCTATTTTTTGGCATATTATTTGGCCAGTGTTGGCCTTATGTAAAGAAACATGCATGTGTGTTTTCTAGAAGAAATCCTTACAATATTTGATGGTCATTTTTTTAAAGGATGCAACTAAAATTATCATTTTGGAGAGTTTAATTAAGACCACTACAGTGACTATTCTCACCCGTGTTTCATGCATCTTCAGGTTTGTTCTATTAAACATCTGAAACAACACTTTTTTAAAACATTATATACCCTCATTTCTAATTTGACACGCTGGTATTCTTTTATTCCTTAAACTTTCATCTTTTTAATATGAAGTAATTATCTAATTCATATTTAATGTTCTGCATAGAGAGCTTTTTTTCTAAATTAAAAATAGAAAATTACAAATTTAGGTACGGTTGGATGAAATGCCTAAAGCCCATTTGCCATTAATGGGTTTAACCTCAGGAAAAACAAAAGCAAAGCAACTTTCTGTCCATTCGTTGCACATTGTTGGTGTCAGCAGCAGCTGAATTGGATGGTACAATGCTGTTTCATGAAAGAAAGAAAGAAAGAGAGAGAGAGAAAGAAAGAAAGAAAGAAAGACGAGAAAGAGAGAGGAAGGAAGGAAGGAAGGAAGGAAGGAAAGAAGGAAGGAAGGAAGGAAGAGGAGGGGGGAGTGAGAGAAGTGGGAAGGAAGGAAGGAGGGAGAAAAAAAGCTAGAGAAGAAAAAATGAAAATCAAAACAATAGAATTATTTTTAAATTAAAATGGAGTGATGCTGTGGATGAACAGGTGGTGCCAAGTTCAATGGCGCTTTGTTTCTTGCTTTTGGTCTCGCTTCTTGCTATGGAGTGCATGTTCGTGCCTCCCCCAGATCCGCATGTTGAAGCCCCACCCACTAATGGGATGGCATTAGGAGGCGGGACCTTTGGGAGGTGACAGCAGTGGTGCCCTTGTAAGACGAGGAAGAGAGACCAGAACTCTCCTTCCACCACCGACCACAAGGTGAGAGGGCCCCCATCTGCAAGCCTGGACGAGGACCCAACCAGAACCCCGCCATGCTGCCGTCCTCATCTCAGACTCCCTGGCTTCCAGAGTGTGAGAATAAATGTCTGTTCTAGGACATTCTGTGATGGCAGCCCGAGCTGACTATGCTGCTCTTAGTCCCCCGTCTCCATCTCGGTTGTGGTGTCTGGCTGGTCCTCCACGGTGCACTTGAAGCTCCATCGCACGGTGCTCGTGCTCGCTGTGCTGTGTGTGGAGGGGAAAGGGCTGCACCCTGACCTCAGAGGACCCAGACCCAGACACTGTGGGGAACAAGTTTTATTTACTTTTGCTGGTGCATCTGCTCATATGTGGACAAGTGTGCCCAAGGAAAGCCTGATACGCCAGGTCAAAAAGCCAGAAAAAAGCTATTTCATCCAACGCCTTTCCTGCAAATGTCAAACGATAGGCTGCTGGTTTACCAATCTTTAGAGTGGTCTCCTGAAATAAATCATAAAGAGAACATTCTTCACATTCTGCGTTGCTGCTTGGAATACATATTAATTTGTTTCTGACAAACGAAACTTGCCTGTGTTCAGCATGTGGTCCAACCTGGGAGCGTGTAACTCTAAGCATTAACTTCCAAGTACATTCTTAGGAAAAACAGTTCACATCTTTATCCTCCAATATTTTGCTGCCAACCTGGGCAGCTTTACTTTTAGAAGTTTGCATTTTAAACTAGTCACAACCCAAACATATCGCTTGTGTTAGGCTGACAGAGACCCATTCCTCCTGCGACAAACTGAGTGGATATTGGGGCACCTGGGTGGCTCAGTCGGTTAAGCAGCTGCCTTCGGCTCAGGTCATGATCCCAGAGTCCCGGGATCTAGTCCCACATCAGGCTCCCTGCTCAGCGGAGAGCCTGCTTCTCCCTCTGCCCCTCACCCCGTTTGTGCTCTCTCTCACTCTCTCTCTAATAAATAAATAAAAATCTTTAAAAAAAAAACTGAGTGGATATTATTATCTCACCTGTTCAGTCTTGACGCCATGGAATAACACCATGTGTCAGTGGGACGTTATCTGGTACTTCTTCTAAGACCTGTGGTGGTTTCTTTAGCGGAATGTTTTTTAAAAGATGAGCAAACAATTCATTGAATAGAACTAAATTCACAGCGTATTATACAAAGCAAACTTATGCTTAACGATTTTCTTAAATACAGACATTATGTCCATCAGTCTCTTTTCACGAGTAATGATAAAGATCAGGGGCCGATCTAGGTTCTGTAGAACCTGAAGCTTAACAAGTTTTTGGATCTTCTTTAACAAAAGGAAAACAAAATGCTTAATATATCACGAGGGACCTTCCAGGGCCTTGAGTGGGGGTCCTGTCTCTTGCAGGACACAAAGCCCGTCATCAGCTGCCTGATTGTGTCCTTCTTCTACTTAAAACCTTACCAGGGGAGAAACAGAAACAAAAACACCACCTTACGATGACTCCACACTACTCTTTGAGTCAAATGCAAACTATTTTTATGTCTCAGGTTGTCCGTGAAGCCTGGCCCCTGCCACCTCTCCAGCTCCATCCCCCTCCATCCCTCTCCCCTCACATGATGCGGTGCAGAACTACCTCGGCTCATTCCCTCCTCCGGAGCTCACCCTTCTCCTCGGGCCCCTGACTAGCTGGGCTGATGCACTGCACAGTCTCCCTTAGGCCTCCGTAGCAGCCTCACACCCTCTGTTGTTCATGATCACAGTGCACTGGGTTTGCTATTGGCTAATCTGTAGGCTGTAACACCTTGAGGACAGGACCAAAGATCGTATCGTGTGATTTGCAGTACTGGCGGTCATCCTCCAGGAGACGGACGGGCAAGCTGTTTCATCTCCTGATGCCTGAACCCTTACACGGGGATAATGACAGCGATGGCCTCCTGGGTGTCAGCAGCACTGAGTGGACTCTTGGCTCTAAGGCACTTGCAAAAGCACCTGGCACAGAGCAGATGCTCAGTAAATGTTAGCGGTTGAGATTTCATAAAAAGGCAAGTATGTGCTCTGATTCAAAGAACTCCTGCCCTGGGTCTGTTTGGCTCAATACTCCTCATATGAACAAAAACCTGTAAATAGCGAGTATCAGTATGCTCAACTCAACTAATAGGTATCGGGCAGACTACTGTAGGAGAGGTGGAGGGTGCAGACTGGGTGCACCTCGTCCCAGACCTCAGCATCTCACCCGCTGGCTCCAGTGCGGTTGAAGGAGGGCTAAGTCTCAAAACAGTGATGGGGCTGGAGTGGGCACCTGCAGGGGGAGCACTTTCAGAAGAGGTAGAGCAGATATTGATGAATGCATCCGAGGGCTTACCTCAAATTTTTAGATCTGAGGGAAAAACACTGCCATAAAAATAGGTATCACCGGAAAAGATAGAGAACATCCAGCTACTTCACAAACCCATCGGGATCATCTATTACCCTGAATAATTATTTAATTAATGTTTCCACAGAAAGCGTTCGTTTTTATGGGAGCTCCCTAAGATGTAAATCACACTGGGGCTGAGAGAAAAGTCAGGCAATCTGAAATTTGAGATTGCATTGGTAAATTTACAGTAAAGGGAGAAAAAAGTGTGGTAGAGCTTTACAGGAGGCTTTGTCTCTCTGCAATCACAATTAATGTTATCGAAGACAAAGGGTCAGAGCTGTACCCACTTGAGTAATAGACATTATAATACTCAGAGTCCGGATTATGGAAACCAGCACTAAAGACTCATATTGGCATTCACAGCTTTGACTCGTGTGTGTTGAATCGTGAACCAAACTTAAAGAACTTCAGACGCCAAATCTCTCAGAGGACACGGCCACAGCTTTATAAAGATGTCAGTGTGAAATACAGGGATAAACATATTTGTATTTATTCCTGTGCTCTTTCTCAATACATCCTATACGCCACTGATCAGAATTAGCTGTTTGAGAGCACAAATACCCCGAGAACAAGAACTAAATCCAACTTCTACGTATAGCAGTGCACACAGGAGGGCACTTCATTGGGATATTGTTGATCATAAAAATGATTAGCATCAGGGGTTTTTAACTCGGCACTATTGACGCTGTGTAATGCACTGGGGTGGGGGGGGCTGGCCTCGCGTGGCCCCCACCCTCTCAGTGCCAGTTACACCCCCCACCCATGTGGTGCCGACCCAAAATGTCTTCAGACATTGCCAGATGTCCTGTGGGGGACAGAATCGCCCCCAGTTGAGAACCACCCCTCTGAAGATGTACGGGCACAATGGCTTGCTGTAAAGGTGACCACGACAGAGGAAGGACTTAGCCCAGGCCACACTGCGGCCGTAGGATCTTGGTGTGCAGGGCCAATGAGGGCAGAAAGGGGTATACACAGACCATAGATTCTACCTAGAATCTGATAAAATTACCCACTGGATTCAAAATTATGAGACAGCATTTCTATTTTTTACACTTTTTTTAATAAGAAGACAGTTGAGAACCCATGCCTTAGTGGTTATAGGCATGAGAGAGCCATGTGGGGTCATAGGTACATGAAGATTTTTATAAATCAACAGTGCAATGTGGCCGGCTGCCAAACCGACTCCAATCTGATCGATTTGATCTTCAGCTGCATTAAGAGTTGCATAATTTATTAAATGGCAGATTTAATACTCTGCACTTTAATTTCTGGAATATCCTGAGACTACCTTTTAAGAATATCTAGGCATATAGTGGGAAATACTCAAGGAATTTTAAACAATCAGAGAAATCATTCAGCTCAAAACAGAGTAACTGTCTTGGGAGGTATGAAATGTTTTAATACTATTGAAATGCAAGCACACACATAAAGACTATTGATAAGAATGTTATAGAAAAAGGACTTAAATTCCACATGAGTAATTAAACTTGAATACTGTTGCCTCTCCTAATCCCCATTAAATGTGATTCCTTAAAACGATCATTCATTTTTTTCTCTCTGGCCCATTTTAGACCAGGACCAGAGGGTGCCTGGGTGGCTCAGTCGGTTAAGCGTCTGCCTTCAGCTCAGGTCATGATCTCCGGGTCCTGGGATTGACCCCTGAGTTGGGCTCCCAGCTCAGCAGGGAGTCTGCTTCTCCCTTTCCCTCTGCCCATCCCCCTGCTTGTGTTCTCTCTCACTCTCAAATAAATAAATAAAATCTTTAAAAATAATAAGAAGAAGACCAGGACCAGAAGTGTGCTGGGATGGGTCTTGCCAGCCTTCAGTGGGGAATGAACCCTCACTGCACTTTGTATTTTGATTTCATATGCACATGAGTAACTCAATACTCTTTTACAAGCGTCTTCTTCTCGTGGTCTTGTTCTCTTAAGAACAGGATAAATAGCAAGCCCCTGGTGAACGCTACTTGGCTTCTGCAGATATGCAGAATGTGGTTCAGAACAAATAAATTATTGACTATTCTGTTCTAATACAACAGAATTTATCTTTTCTAAATAGCTTTAATCTTTGTTACCTAGTGCATCATTATTTGCACAGCTTGGGCTTATCCATGAGAAGGTCACCACCGAGGATCTGATCAGATCCAGTTGAAGGATCCCACCAATAAAGCTGTTCTCATTCAGCTGGCTTGTGAAGATGTCCTCAAACACAAACTTCCAGAATTACCTGCTAGCCGTAGCATTCCTTATTTCTTGGGTCAACCTATTCATAAATAGGGTCTTCTTAATCACTTATGTCTCAAGTATTAGGTTTGAGTCACTTGTGAGCCGAAAGTGACTCGATGCCATAGCATTCTTGGGTCCCTATTATATAGTACACTTCCAGAATATGATGTGTGCTAACTTAAAAATGTAACTTTTTGTTTTGTTTCCAGTTCAACCTGAAGACGGCCAACATGCACTGGTCTTAATATTTCTTGCAGAAAACACATAATTCTTTTATTTTTAAAACATAGCATTATATCTCCAGTTAGAAAACATTCCAAATCTTTGAAATCCTCTCTTATTTAAATATCAGTCATTCTCTTTTGTGTAATCCCAATCTTTAAATTCTAAATCAGGTTAATTCTCTACCAAGTAAAATACCAAGTTTCCTCTCACTCCAAAGTCAAAAATAATTTGAGGGCAAAAGTATTCTGCAAATGAATTCATCTGATAAAAGTCTATCAGAGCCCATAATTTGTCAGATGGTTCCATTATAGTCAAAATTTTCATTGACCCTCCTCAGCAAGTTTCTTCACTTTGTCTTATATGCATAAATTTGCCTGCTTGACTCAATACTGTTGTTGAATTTAGTAGATGATGTTGAAGTTAAAAGTCAGGAAATTTGTTTTTCTCATCAGCACTAATCATGAATCATTTCATTTCTGTATCAGACATTTCCTAGCTGTAAGGTAACTCTGGTCCAAGCAGAAAATGTGGTTAGGATTAGTAAATAAATATCCAAGTGTTTTCAAAGACACTAGACAGATTATGACACAGATTTTTATATTATTCTACAACTTAACATGAGGCCCTAGGGATCTGATGGTTATGAATGAGGGAAATAATAAAACCTGTGAAAATGTAAAACATGGAAGCATGCCCCAGTAAGTTCTTTGAGGGAAAATGCCCTATTGTTTCGTCATGTCTCTGTAAAGCTCACATACGCAGTTGTAAATCTCCTTATGGTTCTGCGTTGTCTTAAGCTATAGCCCTCTACAGAGGTTACTGTCAGCCTGAGGGGAAGACCACTAGACACATCCAGGGATTCTATCTGTCCACGTTCATCACAGCATGGTAGCTGGACACAACCTGTCCATCTACTCACAACCTCTTCCAGGCTTCTCTTACTCATTCCTCCATCTGTCCATTCACCAAGCTCTTACTGGGGGTTGAACAGACACTGGGATACTCCACGCCATGCCTCCTCTGCCCACCTCTGGCTTCAACTGTGGCTGGATGGACAGATCCCTGTTTTCTGACAGCTTCCCTCCACAATCAGCCCTGTGTGACTTTTAGCTCTTTTGTCTCTGTGCTTTCTCCAAAGCCTGGGGGCACCCAAGAAGTTGGGAGGGTGGCTCCCCAGGACAACCATTACTGGTGGGTGGAGGCATGGGCAGATAAATACCCCAACCTGTCTTCCTTCGGAGGAGAGTTTTGGGATCCATGCAATGACATTTCTCAGAGGGTCCCCAGAGGACCAGAGCCCCTTTTGTATAATCCCAATCTTTAAATTATTTATTGGCTTTTTCAATGGCACATCCTTTATTGGCTTTTTCCTTCCCCATGCCCTTACCCCTGGAATCATGTCCCAAATAGACCACCTGCACCCAAGATCTTATCTCAGGCTCTCTTTTTGAGTGAACTCAAACTAAGACATTTCCCACATCACTTCAGTTCAATAAATTCTGTTTGGCTGTTAACTCTATGCTGGGTAGGGGCGCCTGGGTGGCTCAGTCAGTTAAGCGTCTGCCTTCGGCTCAGGTCATGATCGCAGGGTCCTGGGATGGAGCCCCGCATCGGGCTCCCTGCTCCGCGGGAAGCCTGCTTCTCCCTCTCCCACTCCCCCTGCTTGTGTTCTCTCTCTCGCTGTGTCTCTCTCTGTCAAATAAATAAATAAAATCTTTAATAAAAAAAAAAAACTCTATGCTGGGAAATGTGCTCAGGTTTGAAGATAAGCAGTGTTATAGCACATTCTGATCCCAAAGAGCAGGAGCTTTCTTTGACGGAGCGACACAAAGAGACACATCATCACAATACAATACTGTAATTGTTATAAAAACGCCATGTCCAAAGGTTTATGGTCACTCCAAAGAGGAAAAAACAAATTCTTTGTGGGGTGGGGGGCAGTGGAGGCAGGGAATCTGTTTTAGAATGCTTCCAGAAAAGGTGTTTAAACTGATGCTAGGTGTATCAAATAATGGTGTGCTGCATAAAAAAAAACAAAAGAAAAGCAGAAGCAATCTGAACAAAGACTAAAATCATGGAATATTTATTCCTTCAGCGTGACTTACAGGGCACTTACTATGTGCCACGATTCCCGCTCGGCACTGGGACCAAGTCAGTGAAGAAGACGGCATTTTGTATGAAATTCTGTCAGGACCCACTGTTCTATGCCCCAGATACATCACTGACTTTCCACTAGACAGTGAACATTTTCACATCAGGGATGACATTTTCTTGTGGTGTTTTTTTTTTCTTTTTCTTTTTTAATATCGTGCAGATTTGGGCAAAAATCTCCCATTTCTAATTTCTTACTGTACCTATTATTAGTCAGCGTCATGTCTTGAGCCATTTTTTTCTTTTTTTAATTTAATTTTATTATGTTATGTTAATCACCATACAGTACATCATTAGTTTTTGATGTAGTGATCCATGATTCATTGTTTGCGTATAACACCCAGTGCTCCATTCAGTACGTGCCCTCTTTAATACCCATCACCACGCTAACCCTTCCCCCCAACCCTCTTCCCTCTAGAACCCTCAGTTTGTTTCTCAGAGTCCATAGACTCTCATGGTTCGTCTCCGCCTCCGATTCCCCCCCTTCATTTTTCCCTTCCTGCTATCTTCTTTTTTTTTTTTTTTAACATATAATGTATTATTTGTTTCAGAGGTACAGGTCTGTGATTCTTCAGTTGAGCCATTTTTGAGGAGTGACTTGCTGTAGAGACGAAGGGACCCACACTGATGTGTCTGTCTGAGGAGCTTAAAAACGTTCGGCATTCATGGACCCGAATTTCTAAAATAACCAGCTGTTCTTGGCTCCACACTTCCCCTTAGCTTCTCAAACCACTACTCTCACCCTTGAAATGACGGCGTGTGAAACACTCAGTGAAGGAGGACCTCACCCAGCGAGAATCACTCCTGACATTCGGACTTGTTTCCTGCTAACACGTGTCTTTCCTGTCTCCTAACCGTGACTTGAGCATACCTTTTCACAGCCCCAAGGACAGACGGAGCACAGGGGGCAGCGGGCCGTGAGCACTGGGGCTCGTGCACACTGGGTTCGTCCTCCCCCAGGGAGGGTCACGCTTCTCCTTCCAAAGCCAGGGTCTGCCTGCTGCACCTGCTGCCCTGCACCCTCTTGCAGTTCCTACATGATGATCCCCGTTTCTCAATCCAGTAAACTGCCTCGTTTAAATATTCCTCTCATCTATATTTTTTTCCTCCTCAGGGGAGCAAAGTATTTCCTGACATCTGTTTTGAATTTGTTTTTCTTTTAATTTCTGTGTGTGCCTCTTTTTCCTATCATCTGCCCCGAATTGAAAATAACATATGGGGCTGAAGGGTTTCTTGCCACTTCCAGAATAATACTACCTTTCCCCTCAGGGGACTCCAGAAGGGCATTTGTGCTCCCTGTCTGTGGATCACGTGGTCAGGGCAATGTAGCCTCCGCATCAAGGGCCTGAAACAGAGCTGTGTGTCCCTAAGAACCTCCCACCAAGGGGCACCTGGGTGGCTCAGTCGGTTAGGCATCTGCCTTCGGCTCAGGTCATGATCTCAGGGTCCTGGGATCAAGCCCCGCATCAGGCTCCCCGCTCCGCGGGGAGTCTGCTTCTCCCTCTCCCTCTGCCTGCCCCGCTGCCTACTTGTGCTCTCTCTCTGTCAAATAAAAAAAAAATAAAAAAAATAAAAAAATAAAAAATAAAAAAAAACCTCCCACCAAGTACGTCATAAGCCTGGAATACTTACTGACATAAAATGATGGATGGCCCCTGTTATGAAGCCCATATTCAGCTTGTATAATCTCCAAAATCCTATGCTGAAGCCTTAACCCCCAACGTGATGGTATT
This sequence comes from Neomonachus schauinslandi, assembly GCF_002201575.2. NCBI lineage: Eukaryota > Metazoa > Chordata > Mammalia > Carnivora > Phocidae > Neomonachus > Neomonachus schauinslandi. The sequence goes on from NC_058405.1 coordinate 5,465,287, forward strand.
TGGAGATGGGGTCTTAGGGAGGCAATGAAGGTTAGAGGAGGTCAGAGGTCAGAGGGTGGTGTCCTCATGATGGGGGATTAGTGCCTTTATAAGAGGAGACACCAGAGGGCTCTCCGGAGATCTCTGTCTCTGCCCTTGTGAGGATGCAGCCCGGTGTGGCTGACTGTGAGCCAGGAGGAGAGCTCACACTGGAACCTGACCTTGCTCGCACCTTGACGTTCTATTTCCAGTCTCCAGAACGGGAGACAAAATCACAGTTGCTTCACTCAAATCACAATTGTTAAATCACGGCTGTTTAAGCCACCCAGTGTATAGTATTTTGTTACGGCAGCCCTAGCGGACAAAAGGAACTTCGTTGCAGAGATTGTCACTGTTGCCTCTCTGTAGGTGCTGAAATGTCCTCTAGAGACGCGGTAGGGGACCCTTCCTGCATTTGGAGCTCTACTTACTCTATTTACCGTATCGATATATCCCTCTGGACTCCCTACACTCTGGTGACTCAGGTCTGAGGCAAAGACTTTGCCTCTGCCGTATGCAATAATGTTATTTGGGGCATGTTTCTCATGGATTCGTTGTAGGCTTTTTGGAGAATAAATGGAAATGGACATGAAATTATCTATAATTTGGGGCACCTGGGTGGCTCAGTTGGTTAAGCGACTGCCTTCGGCTCAGGTCATGATCCTGGAGTCCTGGGATCAAGTCCCGCATCGGGCTCCCTGCTCGGCGGGGAGTCTGCTTCTCCCTCTGACCCTCCCCCCTCTCATGTGCTCTCTCTCATTCTCTCTCTCTCAAATAAATAAATAAAATCTTTAAAAAAAAAAAGAAATTATCTATAATTCCACCATCCTAAGATAAATAACAGCATGTGTTGCTAAGATTACTTCCAGCCTTTTTAATATGCTTATCTATGCTTAAACTGAAGCCCATAGAGGCATACGTTTGCTGTGGGTATGTTTAGGCATATATTATTATTATTATATATTCATGTGTATCATATACGTGTGAGTCTAGCAGAAATGTACGTATATGTATGTATACACTCTGATACATCTGCATGCGTATTTTATACACACACACACACACGCACACACTGCAGCTATGATGTCAGCAAAGGATTCTGCCAACCCAGATTCTTTGTGATTCAGAATCTAGAGAAAGAGCAAACAATTAGAAAGGGGAGAAAGGAGTTTATGGGAAATGTTGAAAATTAGAAAATGAATTCCCTTTAATGTTCTTTGAAAAATGAAAGTAAAAATTAGAATTCCTTTTTATTTACTGCTCGACAGCTGGACTCCTCTTCGAATACCACTCCATGCAAAGACTATGTCATGTGGCCCCTTGCTTATATTTAGGATAATATAAAAGCTACGCCACCAAATGGTGCTAACAAGGTCAGTTCTATTCCAGCACGTGTCACTTTCCAAAGGGCTTCATTGTTTTTTACACGGTCTCCTTAAAGGAAATATTTCATGAACAGGCACTTTTTAAACAATAAAGTAGTATGTAAATATGAAATAGTGTTTGTAATAGTAATGGAGGGAAAACTCAGACATCAAAGTAAAACGTGGATAAGGGGGGACAGCACGATGACAATCTAGCTCTTGCCATCAGCTCCACCAGGACTGCGATGAGGTCTGCACCAAGGGAAGTTACAGCAAATGTGTCCCCGAGAGCCACTGGCTGCCCAGTGAGGCTGGGCTCTGGGTCACAAGGCAGCTCTGCCATCTCTGAGTGACCCGGGCGGCCCATCCACATTCCCGCGTCCACTGGCCCCTGGCCATCTGCATTTTGAGATGTTCACAAAAGAGTGAGAAAATATTTTCCTCTCATTTCCAGCAGGAAATAATTTCTGCGAGTGATTGACTGTTCTAAACAGTCTTCATTCTAGAATCCACATTTACTTAGATGAGCATCTCTTTTTATAAAATGGAGTGGCCGTTCAGACTGTCCCACAGTTCAATTCTCACGGTCTCCCGTGACCTTGGAAAGGAAAGAACAAGCCTGGAGGGGCTTGCTGGGATATGGTGTTCCTTAACTGTCGATTATGAACTTCTAAAATTACGAAGATGAAGAAAATCTTGGAATATGTCCTGAAGGTACTTAGTCTGTGCTTTTCAAAGTCAGTTCAAAATGTGGCATGATGATGAAACATTAAGACATAAATAATGATTTTTAAACATCCTAAGAGGCTTTTCCAAATTAAATGATTACACGATTCTTTAAAAAAAAAAAAATGGATACAGGTGTTCGGTTTCTTCACAGTTACCTGAAAAATGATTTCCTGAAGCTGACCGAGTAAACTGCTCCGTAAGTTACTATTTTGCATCAATTCTAAAGGATGTGGGGTGTCCAAATTGGGCGAGGAAGGGGGAAAAAAGAGCATGAGAATATGAGATCAAAGCACGTACGTGATAGGAGAAAATGCTTTTTCTTTGTGGCTTTGAAAACTCTCTTTTTCAAGGGATCCCCTCCCCAGCTACTTTGGGGTTTGGCATATGGTGTGTGGTACAGATGGGTACTGGGTACGCAGTGATACGGCTGTTAAGTACCTGGTGCTCTTGCTCCGCGGGGCTCTGTGCCAACCGGTCAGCAGCAGCCTAAGCTTGCAGAAGGAGCTGATTCCTCCCAGCTGTTAGGCAAAAGAAAGGAGAGAACTGTTGTTGCTCACCAATTTCCCTTCTAAGCCATTTTAGCCTGAGCTCGATCCCAACAAAATAACACTTCCCCTGATGGCTACTTCTCGCCACGTGGAGCACTTCATGCACTTGATGCCTAGCCTTGAACAGAGTTACATTTGGGTAAGGTTAAGAAGCCCTGAGCGCGCAGTGCCGCAAGTTGTAAATAGTGCACGAAAGGGGGAATCTCAGTTCCGCACCCGGGGGTGGGGGGGGTGTGTGAGGGCAGTGTCCCCAGGGCTACATGATCACCACCAGCCCCAACGCAGCCCGTAGAGAGGCGGCCAGGAGACGCCTCTCCCTGTTCCCCCACAGGACCCAACACAAGGACATCACCTTGCTCAGTAGCTTGTTTCTGGCAGAAGATGCACCAAACAATATTTACAGTAATAGTTAAAAAAAAAAAAAGAGCTCTGAATTTGAAGTGAAATTCGGAAAGGAGTCTACGCATTTCAAAGACTGAAGCGCACATCCTATCTGGAAGATTGGAGATACAATATCCAAGGTTATGTGTCGGGGTGCCCAGGGAAGGCACCAGACCATTTCTCTTAGAAAGCACGAGGGTCACATCGCCTTTTAGAAATGTGTATGTTATATTTTCCTGAGGAAGAGGAATGCATTTCGTTGGTCATTTTTAATGTTTTGAATTTATACTTTTTAAGGGTGATTTGTTATCTAACCCTGAATGTACACTGGAAAACTCTAGTCCCTCCCTGGTCCCTCCAGAAACTCCTCCGATACCATCTCCCACCCACCCCTTTTTTTTTGTTCTTTGTGCCTCGTTGGTCCTGGCAGCTCTGTGAGATGGGGAGGATAAGAGTGAAGGATGATTTACCAGAAAATGGGATGCTTGCAAGATTCTCTGAGGTGATTTGCACCATCTGAGATGCTGCCAAGGCCTATAGATGAGCCGACATCTTGACCTCTGGGTAAAGGAGAAAACAGGGAGAATACACAGAGATTTTGCCTTTGTCAGAAAGGCACAGACCACTTAGCAACCCACATGTTGGCTTCCTGTAATTGATTGTTTAGAGTATGCCCGGTTATGCACGGCAAAACCTAAAAATCACTGGTCGTGAGCAAGTTCATCTAACACAATGGAAGGCCGTGTCAAGGCCCGCCATCCCAGAGAACCCTGCAGTGTTCCAACAAGACACCATCCTTCTGACCTGCCTCCTAACTACGTTGTGATTCATTGGCCTTCCATCTCTTGAGATGTGATGGGCCCTTTTATCTTTCCACAAGTGCAACAAAAAGCTATCATAAAACTTAAATGTGGGGCGCCTGGGTGGCTCAGTTGGTTAAGCGACTGCCTTCGGCTCAGGTCATGATCCTGGAGTCCCTGGATCGAGTCCCGCATCGGGCTCCCTGCTCGGCAGGGAGTCTGCTTCGTCCTCTGACCCTCCCCCCTCTCATGTGTTCTCTCTCTCTCATTCTCTCTCTCTCTCAAATAAATAAATAAAATCTTTAAAAAAAAAAAAACTTAAATGTGTTGGGACACATGGATGGCTGGGTCAGTTAAGCGACTGCCTTGGGCTCAGGTCATGATCCTGGGGTCCTGGGATCGAGTCCCACGTAGGGCTACTTGCTTGGAAGGGAGCCTTCTTCTCCCTCTGCCTCTGCCTGCAGTACCCCTGCTTGTGCTCTCTCTCTCTCTCTCTTTCTCTCAATCTGACCCAAAAAAAAAAAAATACCTTAGATGTGCTGTCCATGACTGGGGAGAAGGCAAGGTAACCAGTGGTGTAATTATTGTAGAACATGGAATGGAAAACTGAAAAAAGACAAATTTATAATTTACAGACATCAGAGACCAGTTGTGGAAAGGCAGGAGGAGAATATATGAATGAATGCTGATTTCCCTCAATACATAATCATGAAGTATTTTCATTAAACACAGTTGAAGGAAAGATAACTAATATTTTTAAATAGTGTTTTTTAAGACATCAAGGTGAAATTAAAGAACGTATTTCTGCAATTCATCTAGGACCTGTGGATAAAACACTTTCAAATACCCTTTTTATCTCCCCTGGCTGCCAATTTTATCACAAGTAGAAGCAGTGCTTTAGGAAGTAACAGAACATTGACCAATAAACACTGTCTGATGCAGTGATTTATTTTCTTAAAAAGTTATAGCTGTGTTCAAAATGATACCCAGTGAAGGGTCTCACATTAATTTACAAATGTTTCAGCAGGACAATTATCTGTGAACTTCCTGATATCACCACATTACCGTAAAACACCTTCTCATTGTTTTCCCCTCTGTGGGCAGCGATAATAGCAACATACCTCACAAATGTTACTAAATACTCAACAAAATGCATATGTTAAGCACCTTCTATATGCTGTATGAGGCAATATGGCAGGTAGGGTGGTAGGGGAAGGAGGAAGACAGGGAAGGAAAAGTCTCTTTCAAGGAATGGACTTTGTACCGATGATCCTAATGAGCTAAATTCTTTCAGTGCTAGAGAAACTATTGATGGAAGTTCCTGGGGGCAAGGAGGGAGGGGAGTAATCCCCAGTAAGTTTTTCAGAGCAGATAGGCTCAGATGAAGAGGAGTAAAGAAGGTAGAATGAATAGAAGCAAGTTACGCCTGTTATACCTCACGGCTAATACATTTATGAAAAGATGGGGAGAAATAGGATTTATTATTTTAGTGATAAGAAAAGAGTCATGGATCTTCCAAAGAACTCTTCCAAAAATTGAGTTACTTGGTCCTAAGATATTGTTTCTCATACATATATACAGGTCATTGGATCAGATTATATTATTTTAATTACATGGGTGGATTTGAGGTTTATGACCAAGAATCATAGATCGACTATTAATTTCCTGCCTTCACCAGTATAATGTTCCCTCCCTTGAGATTTGTTGGGGAGCTTCCTTTTCTCTACTGCTGAAACTCAGAGACAATTTGCCATGCTCTTACCCAAGAACAGATAAACCTTATCATGCAGGAGACCCTGGGAATATAAGCAGAAAAGAGACCCAAATAATGTCCAGGGCAACAGGGAAATATGAGTTGCAGACAGCACCCACTACCATGGTAAATCCACCTTCCTTTCCAAATTCAATCTTCCTTACCTTGAAAAACAAATTCTTAGTGCTAACTAAAGCTAATCACTATTTGCCAGACTCATTGTGAACGTCTCTATCTTCATAGTCTCACTCATGCCGATTTCTTACGATGCCATAGGGTAGTTGTGAACAATAAATGGGGTTGTACACAGACAGTTCTTGCCATGAGTCCTGGTACTTAGCTAGCTGTCAGTGAAGATAAGAATTTAGCACGAAGTCTTTTGTGGTCCAGTTCACAACCCAGTATGCATCTTTTCTGAACATTTGAAACCCTTGTGATCTATGCACAGGAAAGGGGGTGGTTCTTTTAAACAATGGGTCTTATTTGGTTGCCTTTTTTCGTGAATGTGTGTAGGATAGTAATTACATGCCTAGTTCTCTCTGTACCTTAAGTGCAACTTTGAGCTGAGTATCATATATGACAAGAAAGTTAAAATACTAGAACACTATGATGAAGCATCGTTAGCAGGGTACTGAAGAATAAATACGTGTGAAATGAGCCATAGGAAATGATCAGCCACTAATAAAATCCTCAGTCTTCAGAATGTCTTTCCTCTTGTTTTGGTTTGACTATTAGTTCTCAGTAGTCTTGTGACTTGGCCAAATTCCTTAATAAGGATGGATGTGTTAATTGCAGAGGGTACTCAGTCTGTCTTCTGTCTCAAAGTTGTCTTCAAATTATATTAATTTCACCTACTGAATTTCTGTCATCTCAGCACTCTCTCCTTCTAATATCCTTGAGGTGCCAGAAAAACGAATCTCTCCTAATATTAATGTCCTCTGGGGGAAAAAAAAAAAAAAAAAAAAAACACCTGTTATAAAAAGAAGGTAATCAAATAGGTGGGAAATGTTATAGAATTCTCTGGTTTGGGCAGAGACAGAATAATTTCTAGGTGGAGTACAAAGTAGAAGGACGCCTGAAGTAATCATTCTCTGATTGTTATGGTTGTTTTCTGCATCTCTGTCAATGATGACCATGCCTTCTTCCCACTGCAGGATCTGGGGCTAAAGAGGTAACTCTACTACTTCACTGGGATCTGTCTATTTAACTGTGTTACTCTCGCTTAAATTTAGTAAAGGCTATCTTCACTGTAATTATTGTCCACTCATTCACTTTTTAAATAAACTTATTTGGCAACTCCTCTGCATCAGGTTCAGCCTCTGATCTAGGGATATGGTAGTAAAAAAAACAGACAAACATCTTTGCTCTGATAAAACTTTATTTGCCTGGAGGGAGGCAAGCAATAGGATGAAAAGTAAATATATAATATATCAGATATTCCTAAATGTGAAGAAGTAAAAAAAAAAAAAAAAAGTAAATACCAGGACAGGGGTTGAGATGACATTTTAGATAGGATGGCCCAAAGAATGAGAAAAGAGAAAGAGGGAAATGTCAAGGATGACACCATGGCATTTGGTCTGAGCGACTGGAAGAATTACCTGGAAGGAGTTGGGTTCAGAGTGGGTTCAACTATCAGGAAATAGCAGGTTTTAGACCCATTGCCTATTTTCAGTATGAGATCAAGTGGGAATGTCGAGAAGATAGTTGGACACTTGGATGTAGAGGGAGACGTCTGGATTGGAGAGATCAATCCGGGAAACAACCTCCCGAAGCTGGTTAAAGTCATGTGTCTGGATAAGATCCCCAGGTGCGAACAGGTAGGAGAAGAGCAGAAGGTCTAAGCCCTGCAGAGGTCAGGGAGATGGAGAAATCTGCAGAGGAGCTGGGAAGCCAGAAGAAAAACCCAGACAATGTGACATCCTGAAAACCAAGGAAAGAGAACATCTGAAAGCAGAGCATCATGCTTATTAAATGCTACTAGGGGAAAAGGGACTCAGGGACTCAGAAATGGCCACTGGATTTGTAGCACGAAGGCTAATGATGACTGAGATGGATGGTGGCTTTAGGAAACTAAATCGCAGTGGACTCAGGCAGAAAGGGAAAAGAGAAATTGGCTTCTTAAGCATCAGGCATTTTCCTCCAAACCTTTCTTTATTGAGTGGATTGGCAATAAGTATTTTCTTTTTTTACCAAAGAAATAAATGCGTTGTTTCCTTGAAAAAAAAATATTTGAAAGACACAAGGACACTTGTTTAGCTAAGGTGTTACTTGAGCAGCTTGGCAAAGGCAGTCTCATTTCCAGCAAAACCAGTGGCAAAATTCCTTCAATAAGGATGTTCCAAAACAACGCTCAAGTTAACTTTCAATCCAAAAAGCTTGAGGCATTTTATTTCACTTAAAAATGGTAGGCTGGAGTATGATTACTAAAAAATCCTGGAAAGCTAGCATTTTCTTTTTTTAGGAATAATCTCCTGAAAGCTTTTTCTCATGTATAAGTTCCAAAATACCAAAGTCAACATCATTTTTCTTTTCGTTTCCATAGCCCTTCATGGAAAATATTTCTCAACCTGGGAGCGAGTCAAATTTGCACTCTGGAAAAATAAAAGCTACATCAACCTCAAGTACTATAGAGAAAAAAGTCAGGAGACATATCTTCAAGTAGTAGATCCTGGGCTCAATTAAGAAGTTTCTGTGCCAAAAGACAAGTAACAGTGTGTGTTCTCTACCTGCAAATGCGGAAGTACAGAGGGCTATCATCTTTACCGTGTGAGACAATTAAAGGGATTATACTGCGGTAAAAAGTATTAACGAAATCTCACGAATGACAGCCGCCCCTTGGCTTTCTAATAATGCCTCACTCCCTTTTTGGTGAATGAGAAGCACATGGGTGTCTGCCAAAGTGCCCTGTAATCAATTTCTGACTACTGGAAAGTTTCTTTTGCATGAGAGGAGAGACAAAAACATGAGCTTTGCAGTAGAATTTTGATACATTTAAGAAAGCATAGATCTGATGCTGGTTAACTCCTGAAATGCCAACCAGTGTTGTCAGAAGTTCTGCGTCAATAGGAAACAGGGTCCTCTCTTCAATCATCATTTGATATCCACATGGGCAACACCTTTGTAACTTGGATTGTCATCCATCAGCTCGCCTGTGATCAAGAAGCCCCAATTCAACATTGAGTTCCTGAAGTCTAATATTTACCAAATGTGCAGCCTTGATCCCATGCAATCCTCTTCACAAGTCAGAAAATGGAGACCACTGCCTTCCTCGAAGCCCCGCAGTGACTTGTGATTATGAATGATACACAGATCCGAGTCTACACAGTTGCCATTGCGTTTCTCATTCCACAAAGCTGCATCCTGTTCCAGACCTCTTTCAGCAAGGTTAAGTCAGTTTGCAAATCTAACACGGTGACACTTGCCTTAATTTGGGGGTAACCATTTTTTAAAAGACATTTAAGGCATATACTTAGGTCTCATAATTAACTAAAATGAGCACCCCAAACTTGTAGCATTATTATTTAAACTACAAAATCACCTCAAATTTTAGTTATACTTTCAGAAATTATGGAAACTTGAATATAGTCATAGACTATATCTATTTTTCCATTAAAGTGGTAATTCGCTTAATTGAAAAGGGACAAATTAAAGAGGCTATGAACTTACTTTTCGTGGCTCAATGCAAGGTTTGCAAATTTAACAAATTTATCCATAGGATATACTTACACTGAAAAGCCATTAGCTGTTTATCTTACAGTTGAATTTAACTGGGTCTTCCGTATTTTATCTGGCAACCCAGAACAGCATCACAAAACAAAATTATCACAAACATGAACCGTATTTATGCGATTCCTTCCTGGAATGGCGAAAGGAAAAAAAACCTTGCTTTAAGATAGCACTATTTTTAAAAAGTGATAAAAAACTCTTTCTAAGCTGAACCCAGAAGTAACAGTTAAGAAAAGCAGTGATTCCCAAATGTGGTGCTAGGGTCCACACCTTAGTGTCACCTGCGCCCTGCTAGACTTGCAAACACTCAGGTCCCACCCAGACATCCCAAATCACAGACCTGGGGGGTGGGGCCTCGCAATTCTGATACATGGTCAAGTTTGAGATCCACTGACTAGCAAACTCTTTGGCTTACATTAACATCTCAAACCAACCAGAAAACACTTAACAATTTAAGAACCTAAGTTGTGATTGTTGTGGGTTGTCATTGTTCTTGTTCTCTGGCTTTTGTTTTTTATTTTAGATGCCAAGAACTTGAATCCTGTCTTAATTAAACAAGGAGGATATGGGTCTGGAGAGAGGGGAGGGGCAAGGAGAGAGTAAGGTTTTGACATCTTGTTTTATACAGCCTTTCATCCACATCCAAGGGCTGGCCTGAGATAGTTTCCTGAGCAGCAAGATTATTTATTGACTACAACTTAAAGCCATTTAATCAAATGAGCTCCATTGTAAGGTCAGTTTCACAGATAGCAGGGCCTCCTTATCTAAACAATGCTTTATAATGGTTCTTAAGTAAGAGCAGGTAATGAACATTCTGAAGCTGCTGGGGAAAATGTTAGATAGGATGCTTTTGCTTTTCACTCACAGGAGTCTGGATCCAAGATGTAAATAAAGAAATGTAACAAAGATCTTCTAAAACATTGGATGATCTGTGAACTACGGTCCTACGCTTAAGAACATTTTCACTTTGGGAGAGTTTGGTTGGGTAACACATTATCTTAATTATGTTAACAGGGAACTAAGTTTCTCCATGGGCTCAACATACGTATTTCATGTATCCTAATGATATTAAATTGGAATTGTATCACCAGATGATAAAAAGGTCTCACCTCACTGAGATCAAAGATCTTTTATATCTTTTTGTTTACTTTAAATTTTGGCATGGTCTAAGGTTTTTGATCAAATAAGCATATGTTTTATTTATTTTTTTAGACAAAGGAATAAACATAAATCAGCTTTGATGTTATTAACCTCTTTGTCACTATTTCTTTTTGAGTTTTCTCTCTTAGGTTCTACATGTAGGAAATGACTACTGTTTATACATGATGCAATACCACCTTTTGCAACGTAACATTATATCTTCATTCAAAGAGGTCTGATTAAATGTTTCATTAAATATTTATAATGTTACCGGCATAATACATATAAAGACAAATAAATACAGATGTGTATAACTGTATTTACAATATAGATGCATAAATATATATATTAAATAGATATCACATCTGTCAACATTTACACAAGATTATAATCACGTAGAAGATGTTGTGGTTTCCTACGCTGAGCATATACCATGGCCATGGAGAACCGTTCAGTAAATATACTGGCTGCTAACCCAGAAAGTCTCAAGAAAATGAACTAAGGACTATGATGTCAGACAAGGTGCCTTCCCAGATCCTGATGACAAACACAGGGATTATAACTGAAGGATGAGCAACTCATACACATGAAGACTTTTCCAAAAACATAGCATGGCAGAACGTTACCCATCACAATTTGAGTTAATAGCCAATTTCCAATATGAACCCTTGAACTAAAACTCAAAGGGTAGGACCTGCATCCTTGACAAGTGGGTCCATGCATAAATTAGAAAAGGATCAGTTCTTCCAGACTTTGTTAATTTCTCCAGGATGAATCCAGTCCTCACCAAAATTCTGCAAATCTTCTCTGGTCCAGTGTCTTCGAGAGTGTGGCACACAATGAAACTTGGTGAGCGGCCCAGATGACGGAGAAGATGACAATCGGTCACAGAGGCCTAGAGTGAGCTAACCAGGTGCTCGTGCATTTGCAGTAAGAGGTGTTTGGGTTAATCTTATGGTGAAACTTGACAAATTTTTAAAAACTGGGAGAGTTGCTACTGTGCATAAACCTGTGAAGTTCACTCAAAAAAAAAAAAAAAGGAAGAAAGAAAGAAAGAAAAGAAAGAAAACAAAATATTCCCCTTTAGTTATACACTGACTTTAGCTGAAAGTAATGTGAACAGTAATAAACTGCATCTGTTTGAAAATACAATTCCCTAATTCTATCATTCCCTAAGGCAGAAACAACTATGACAAATAATTATCTTTGTGCCACTCAAGCATGAAGAGTCCAACATTGTTTTGAAATCTTATTCCAGCTAACTTCAAGGAGAGTCCTCTAAATTCCCTTGATTATGAATATGTTACTCTCTCTTCTAAAGCAGAGGAGAAAGTATTCTAGAGGGTTTGAGTCACATGTGTTTCCTACAGCTCATTTCTTTGTGAAAAGGTTTTCATCTGTATGACAAATCACAAATTCATTAATATTTTTTATGGCCCAACAAGTTAAGACATGCTTTTGTAGGTAACATGAAAGCAAAGGAACTTGCTTTATTGTATCAAATGCTCCAATATTTGCAAAAAATTATTAGATCTAAAAATGCTTCCACTGAACAAATAAAACTACAGCGAAACTAGAGAAAAAAAATCATTAAAATAAGAATGATTCCAGTATTAGTCTTAATGTTTGATTTGGGTTTAAAAAGTATTTCAGTTGAAATGTTCCAATGATGTAAATTACCTTCTTGCTAAACTGAACTGAAGAGCATACAGTGCATTTCTTTAATGATAAAGGGTTTCTATAGATTTTCTCATAGCCCAATTTTTGTAACTAGTGTTCACAGACTACTGAGGTAGTTTGATTAAAAATGCTCACATGACTAAATTCTATTTTACATGGCAAAGTACATTCTGGATAGTGAGTCATTTTATTTTTGTTCAAGAGAGAATAGTTTGACTATGAAAGCTGAGCAGAAAATTTAATCTTGACTTGTAAAATGTGGCATGAAATGCTATGAAATTAAGATGTAAAATGCTGCCAAAAGAGGTTTTCAAAGAAATAAGAAGGAAAAATGTTCCACTGGACTGAACTCCTCTCTTCTTAATGTTGACGTGCCTGTGTGTTGTGAGAGATGTGTGCCCAGGAAAGACAGCGATGTTCAGGATGGGTCGGAAATCTGGGCGTGGAGGACAGTGGACCTGAGCGTTCCCAGATGCCCAGCTCTCTGGACCAAACCAAATTCATGTTTCTGAGAACTCCAGTTCCATTCAGGGCACTGAACGTGTTTTCAAGCAGTCACTCAGAACAGGCCAAGGTCCCAGGCATGGCAAGGATTGCAAAGAAGAGGAAAATGCTCTTGGATTTTGCAGCGTCTGAAGGATCATGCGTGGGTAGGGAAAGGAGAGAGAGAGAAACCAGAGAAAGTCACTTTGGGTCTTAATATGGATGATGATAAAAGCCACTGCGAGCAATTTGTATTTACTTCATTTGATGGTCACTGAGGAGCGCCAGAAGGTGTCCCAGGGGAGTGGAGACATGGTGAGAGCTAGCTTGTCAACCAGGGGGAGAAGCTGGAGGAAAAACAAGGATGTGGGAGACAGTGGAGTGAATTAGGGAAAAGATCAGTGATGTCTGATTCATCTATTAGTAACAAGCTCCAAGCTTCTCCAAGTTTCACTCCTTGCTATAAGGAGCTTACGGAATGACAATGTGGGCATCCGGTTAATAACCAACTGCCATTTATCTGTACAGGGAGATATCTTTACAAGTTATACATAGAATTTTAACTAGAACTCATTTTTCACATGAGAAAGCTGAAGATCAAGTGACTAAGTACATCCGATTCCAGTCTTACTACACTTCCCACCCACCCCATGCTGCCACCTGAAGTACAGTCAGCAGCCTGTATGGCCAAAGCCATGCTTCTCAAGAAAGTAAGAACTACCTGGAGGTCCTGTTAAAATGTGCTCAACCTGGGACCTTACTGAGACTCTGCATCTAACAAGTTCCCAGGTATTGACGATGCTGATGGTCCACCAACCACACCTTGAGTACTCAATGAAGTATTAAAATACTTTCTTTTTGCATCATGTATCACAAGGAAAGTGGTTAGAAGGTGGGCAGAAATAGATCCACTATGCATAAAAGTAGGATCTTCATTAAAAATAGTAATGATAATAATAATGCCTCACATTTATTCAGTGTGTATAGTACACAAAGATCTTTTAGAACATTAGCTCTTTTGTCACTATCCAAATTACCTATATATTCAACCACTATCATCTAACACGTGTGTATAAAATTGAGATCATTTATATATTTATTTTCCTTAAAAGTTTTTATTCAGAATGACATCTAGTGATGACTAAAACTTTCAAAGAGATGCCTGTCTATAATGAAAATTTTTAGGTCCTTCTGGATTATACGGAAAGTAAGTAGAATCGCAACCTCGGGGTGCCTGGGTGGCTCAGTCAGTTAAGCATCTGCCTTCAGCTCAGGTCATGATCCCAGTGTCCTGGGATCGAGCCCCGCATTGGGCTTCAGCAGGGAGTCTTCTCCCTCCGCTGCTCCCCCTGATTGTGCACTCTCTCTCTGACTAATAAATAAATAAAATCTTAAAAAAAAAAAAGAACTGCATCCCCAATTGCCATGTTGCCCTAAAATCAGAACTCCAACAAAAAGATGTGAGTTCAAAGCCTTTTGCATACGTGTATCTGCCGAAGTATATGGATTTTTCCATAGGCGCATTTCTTGGTGAGGAAAAGTAGGTTGCAAGAATAGAAATTGCCATTTAAGAATTTTTCTCCCTCAGAGCATTTACATCAGTTATTTCCATACAGATTTTTCCAAGAGTCATGTCCAGATAACAAAGTATTGAAGAGGAGAATTAGGAGTTTTCTTTAAAATTGTATACCAGATTTATCTCCTGTAAGATGGATCAAGAAATACAAAGTAAGAGTCCAACTAACCAACAGGAAAATTCAACATACATTGCATTATTAAAAAAAAAACAAAAACTCAAGTCTACCTAAGGAATGAGGAAGCATGAAGAAGGGCCAATATTTCAAATAAAGAAAGTATGATAAAACCCTATCTTTAGCCACTGCCACTTAGTCCGTGAAACGTGGGCAGCACGGGGTAAGAGAAATGGAGAGCCAGACATGCAGACCCAGGTCAGGATGCTTCTCTAGTGACTGGAGCACGCATCTAGCTGGGCTGGGATCCTGGTGATGAGGGCTTCTCAGCTATTCCAAATTTCATCTGCTTCCTCCCTTCTCTGATCACAGTAAATGGGATTCTCAGAGCATATACTCACCTTTGATTATTTAAAACACCATAAATGTACCTTTTGACCTCTTCCTTCCCTGACTGAGCCAATTCTAACTCTACTAAAGATTCAATGGAAAATAGAAAAATGGGGTAGAAGCAGGCTCAGCAAAAAGTGGATGGCGCAGGTACCACTTAGGTGGATCTGTCTCTCTGTTGTGAATGTGTCCCCCTAGAGGTCCCACAACAAGTTCATAAACTGGCTGAAGAAGCCTTTCAGTTTCTCTTGATTTTCTAAGCTGTTCAGTTCTCAGGTATCTACCCCCTCTATGGTTAGGTCAGTTTTCTGTCGACATGGGCATGGTCCAAAGCTGAAATGCATTTTTCTTTTAAACTCTTGGGCCAAAATATAGAAGATGCTGTGATACCATTTTGAACTTGTGTAAATACATGAAAGAGAAAACTTTGGTCTGGAACTCTCGGTTTTGGGCAAAATGTGTCCAAGGCGAGTAGATAAACTTGTAGCTTCCTGGCTTGTGATTGAAGAAGCTGCTGATGCCATGCACTTGTCTGGAGTCATAGCTCCATGCCTTCTTGGTGACCCAAAGAAGAGCAAAAAATCCAGCTTAAATATTATATGACTTCTTTTTGTTTAATGTGGACAGGGGACCTTGAAAATCACTAAGTTGTTAAAAATGTGGATGTGTCAGCATGCCAGGGAACATGGGAGGAGCTCACAATTGGGATCCCATGGATTTCATTTTGCCTTTTCCCCAAATCTGCAGTTCACTGCTGGGAGAGCATCATTTTCTCCTCCGGAGAACATCCCCCGCTTCGGCCCTGTGATGTGCAGTCAGCTCTTTATATAAAGGGAAACCAGACCAGACATAAAGTTCCCCCATCTCACTCCTGATGCTTGGAAACTTTAGGAAAAAGAAAGGGAACCAAAACGTATGAATGAATGGTCCACCTCCACTATCCAGTGAATGGCCATACAGGCTAATATGAACAGTAACAAAAGAGTCAAAAGGACCAATACAAACCAATACAGTAAGCATTGTGAACGTTTTGTAGATATATTGGCCCATGTGTTGTGTGCTTTAATCTTTCTAGTTCCTGGGCTTTAGCGTCCCCACGTCTTGTATGTGTATGCAGCCTGTAGTTAAACATTCAAGTCATGACATGCTCCCCCCCACCCCACCCCCAAAAAGGTTAAGAATTAACTGAGGTAGTAATTTACCAAGAACCGATGAATGAAAATCTTCAATAAGGAGTACACAGGGGAGTGGATACTATGCAGGACATAAAAGATTCTGTTCCAAAAAAGTTGTTTGGAAACTGAAACACATTTTCCATGGGAATTTTTTACTCATGATGGGACCCTGAGAAGTCCACTCACTTAAAAATCTAACTGGAGAGGTGCCTGGGTGGCTCAGTTGGTTGGGCCACTGCCTTCGGCTCAGGTCATGATCCTGGAGTCCCAGGATCGAGTCCCGCATCGGGCTCCCTGCTCGGCAGGGAGTCTGCTTCTCCCTCTGACCCTCCCCCTCTCATGCTCTCTCTCTATCTCATTCTCTCTCTCAAATAAATAAATAAAATCTTAAAAAAAAAAAATCTAACTGGATTAGAGCCCTGTGAGTACAGCCCCATCTAACCAACGTTTGAGAGAAACGCGTTCAGATTCCCAACTTGGCACTGCAGGGGCGGGAACTTGCACGGTGGTCCCCAGGCTGAGCACTACCCCCGGGAGCCAAGGAAACTGAGGG
>NC_058405.1:5481727-5482029 GCF_002201575.2 Neomonachus schauinslandi
GATTCCACCGTCTCCGTTCCAGCCCCGCTACTTCGGTCTTCCTCCTGAGAGTTCGGCACTGGCCACCTGCACAGGTGTCCCCTAAAGCTGCTGCCCATCTCGGCCTGTGCCTTCTAGTTCCCTTCATGTCTTCCTCCTCAAGTTTGCCTATTAAATGTTGGGTTTCCTAAGCTCTCTGTCCTCTCTCTGCCCCTCAGCCTGCGCCCTTTTCCCTCACCATGGCACTCACCTGGGGCCCCGCCCCTTCCTGCACCATGGCGCCCACCCTGGGGCCCCGCCCCCTTCCTGCACCGTGGCGCCCA
>NC_058405.1:5482039-5502754 GCF_002201575.2 Neomonachus schauinslandi
GCCCCGCCCCCTTCCTGCACCGTGGCGCCCACCCTGGGGCCCCGCCCTCTCCTGGTAATAGCAACTCTAAAATGGAAAGCAACAGCAAAATTCTTTTCAATAAATAGTAGTTGTTATGGACATTAATTTTTAAAGTAGTAAGTTATTATTTCCTATAATTTGTAATTTTAAACATCTCTTCGATGTTTTCTTAAAAACAAACGTCCCAAATTGAATCAGCTTACCCTTCTAATGATCCTAACTTGGAGAAAAAACAGATATACTAAGTCTAGCTTTGTAACCCAGGCCTGCCAAGTATCCTATGAAGCGTTTTCCTCTTCTCCTTGACCCCTAACTTAAGATTCCAATAGCTTCACCTAGCATTCCTCAACTTCCTTGTCCTCAGCCATCCCAGCTCCTCCTCCTTACATCAGTACAGATACCTCTGTAAAAAAATACAATTAGTTATGATGTTATGATACAACATAAATGTTAATTGTGTTGATAGAAATTCTATTCCTGCATACTTAGTCTCTCTCTCAGGGAAGCACTGGATCCTCAAGAGCAGGGAGGATATTTTCTGATGCCATGAAACTTCTTACAGTCAGGCCTCTGTATGGGAAGGCTTCTTGTTGCTTGACTAGCTGCTTTGGAGGACGAGGCCAGGTCCCCAAAGCCATTGGACGACTCTGGCCAGACATGAGTTGATGCACAGCTCCCAGTACCATAAGAGAGTCCTGGATTCCACTCTAGACCAATACAGCTTCATGTTTTACTCCTACTGATACATCTGGACATTTTTAACTTTTGCCTTTTACTTTACGAGATTATTCACACACCAAAAAAAGCCCTATTTTTAAAATTTTACCCTTTCCTTGCTTCCGAGAGCATGTTAAGTTACAAAGATGCATACAATATAACAAAAAATTAATTAATATAGGTCATGAAAATCTAAAAGTAACTTAAAAGGTTGAAAAGTGAAATGGAATCTGGAGTGAAGTCAGATTGCAAAATGCTTGCCATAAATTTCCTGCACCTCCCTGGAGCCGGACCACAAACCCAGACTGAAGTGTTCTAGAACGAGCAAATGCAGGAGTTACCTGCTCTGAAATTACAAACAAAGCAGTTCCTCAAAAGGACCACAGGCCTTTCTAATATTAAAAACAGAAGAAATTTCTCCTGTGGGTTTCAGGGGATGAACATAATTCTATGAATAACAATGATTTTAAGAACAACATCCTTTCAAAGCTGATCTTCGTTAACTCATTTGAGAAATACACTCTCATGGTACAATAAAGGTGATAGTCTAAAGGAAAACCAGCATCCATATTTATAGTCTTCTGTTTTTCTGGAATACAGTGATCAGTCGTGCACCTCTTTGACAAGGTACATCACGCTTTGTGATGTATGAATAAAAGACATCTTACTTGCAGAAATAAACGCAATTGAAGTATATTTTCCACATGCCACATCCTTGCATTCTCATTTTTTGATATAATGAGAAAAGAAATGCAAAGATGTAGCATGTGAAACACATACTTCAACTGTGTTTACTTCTGCAACTAAGGTGTCTCTCATTCGTATAGCAAAAAAGTAATTTTTAAAGCACTTCATCTGAATTTCGGTGTTCCTTAAAAACATCCCATCCATCAATAGATTCGATTTTTTTTTCCTTTAACATACAAAAATATTTATAACAGATACAATCAAGTTGACCTCCTCCTTGCCTCACTGGATTCATGGCAGTACAATAATGAAGGAATTCAGGGAACAGACTCTAAATTAATCAGCCATTTGAACTTTGAATGATCATTGCTTTGTGCCTGTTTGGGAAACATGATTGCTGGATTTAGAGACGGATAAAGACAAACCACTCTGCTCCGACAAACCATTCTTCTGAGAAAATTGAACTGTTCTTTTTCCGACGGGGTAATGATACCTAATCCATCGAGATGTAAAAACTATAAAAAAAGGCCTCTTTGCGGAGCACTCGGTCAGCTGGTTAAAGAAAGTGAGCAGTGTTCTTAATGGAAGATAAACGGTTGCCCTATAGGGTTTTATCTGTCATACTAATCTCAAAAAGCGTCTCACATAAAACTAGAGTTAAAAAGACTGTCAAGGCGGGCCGCACCACTCCATAAACGAATATCTGGAGCTTAGCTCCCAAGCCCTGCACATGCGAAATGTTTAAAATATTTGGAAGAAAGCTTTTCCCTCCACATTAGTCCAGGCATACTCAGTGAACCCGATGTGAGATAATCCAAAACAATTCAGGTTCAACAAAGGTTGGGAAAATATTGTAGTAGACATAAAGCTTTGATGGAGAGTTTCTTTGATCTAAAGATTATAAAATACACCATTTCTAATCTGACAAATTTTGAGCTGCAAAGCACAGTATCTAAACATTCCTCTTTTGTCATAACAGTTTAATCCCTTAAGAATGTGATTTAAACCACTGGGGAGCAAAGGTTACCATGAGATTTGTATGAAAGAAGAAAACTGCCTTGGACACCTTGATAGAAGTATGTGAGGGTCATTAAATTATATAACAATTGGCTTTTCCAGGTGACCTTTGGTTCAAGACGTGCCGAATGCCCCTTTTTCCCTTGCAATTAGGCAAAAGATGAAATAGGTCTCTTCTCTCTCTCTCTCTCTCTGTGGTTTTACCTTAATGTCTACCTTTCCATTTCCTTTTTTTTTTTTAGTTGAAGTTGAAATTTCCTTGGTGACACAAAACAAGTGTATGTACATTCCCCTGAGACCCGAAATTAAATTCTTTATAAAAATGATGCCAAGTTGCAATTATGTGCTTTCCATCCATAGAAGTTTTCCCAAAAATGTATTTATAGTATTTTAACCAGCAATACCAAATGGGAAACACAGGAATGGCCATCGACTGTGACAAAATGGAGACGGTCGTTTTTCACGGGATGCCAAATGAGGTTTAAAATACTCACTGTGACCAAATGCACTTTATTGTTCCCGCTGATGGAAGAGAGCTGATGCTTCTGAACACGTGAAGACAAAAATGTATTAACCACAGTTACCTTAACTTTCGCCAACTACTCAGATAGAGCTGGGGTCTAAGCATGCTAAATATGACTGTCTGATAATTGATCATTAAGAACTTGGGCATAATTGATGCATCCCCACGGGTTAAGTGTCTCTCTTTGGGATTCCAATAGAAGTAGATTATCGATCATGTGCTCGCGTGGGAGGCAGAGGCTAGTAAAAGTGGTGTTCTGTATTTAAACTAAAGATGCGCATTGCACCCCTCTTCCTCCTATCACTTTTTGCTGCGAGAAGGGGAAAAGAAGGTTGGCTAGAGTGGAGAGATTTAGAGCTTCATTCAGTAAATGCTTCTTCCCAGCCCCCACAACTCCAGATGGTTTGGAAAGCCTAGAAAACATGCATTCTATTTCTCCCAGAAGTGCAGAGTTAAGAGGAATCTTGCAAAATCATCTGCTCCAAGTAGCCAGATTTATGTATATAAATGTCTAGATGCTTCAGGAAACAGATATTCTCTTCTTAAATATTTTATAAGCAAATTAACCCGTAAACCAAGCTTGCCAGATGACTAATTTGACATCTATTTCTCAGGAATAGGTACCAGAAGACACAGGCACATAAAACTTGAGTCTGAGGCCCCTGTGCTTTAGGTTCTTGTCATGGCAGAGATGACAAATCACCTTGAAATGACATGTCAATGCAATAGGCCTCCTTGAGGGCCTAAGCCCGTCATCAGGGTGATGCAGAGAGGTTAGTGGAAATCTAGGAGGAGTTCTGGACTAAATCCCATCCCCACAGTGAATGAGGACCAGAGTTGATTTGGGGGAGGAGCATCTGAGAGCATCCTAATACAAGTTAGAAAGAACCTGCACCTTCCGGGGGATAAGATCAGACCACAGGGTCACCTGACCCAACCCCAGCAGAGCCCGAGGCCAACATTGCACAGCCACTCACTCACTGAGCATTCACTAAATGCCCTGAGCCTCTTGCGGAAACACACAGAGCTCACGGTGCCTTTCCTGGTGCCTAGATATTGGTCCTAGGTCTGATGGGCTGAGCCAGTTCTTGCCAAGGGCCAGGACTTCTCTTTCAGCCATATGGATTTGCAAACCCGGTGAAAATCTTGGTAAGGAACACGTGCTATTCACTTTTTGCATCTGTTGTGGGAGGGGCATAAAATTAGCAGGTCACTATGTGAGCACGATGTTGTGTTTGTATAAGAGAAGACAGAAATTGCACTGAATGGTCCTTTCCTATCAAAGCTTGACGATGTTCCCTCACCAGCACAAACAGGCTCCCGTCAACAAACAGTTTTCTGCCTTTGTCTTGTTAGATGTGCCATTTTGGGCTCCCTTCTACTTAAAAAACATCTTAAAAGCATAGAGTTTTCAAATGCACGGGACTAACAGCTTCGTATGTCAGACGACTCAGCTGAAATATTTATCGGCTGACCAGCTATTATTTGTAAGAACTCGTGGAGGACGCTTGTGAAGCTCTAGAGGACTTAAAAGGGCAAATGCAGTGTCTATATTTAAAAATAGGATTGAACAATGACCCTGAAACTACAGGCGTCAGCTTATTTTCCTTACCTGGAAAAGCCAGAACAAATCATCCAAAAAACGAGGAGAGCACATCGTGCTAGCTAATAATTCATCGGCCGTTGTGAAGCTAAAGGTTGTCAAAGTTTTATAATTTCTTCCTACGATAGTGATAGCCTGGTGAATTAGAGGGCAGAAATGGCATCGTATTTCTTCCCTAATAAAGTTTATTGTCTCTTATTCCCATATAATCTGAGTAAATATGAACTAGGGCTGGAGGTCATAATAAAGTTACATGATCACAGACATAACTGTGGCATTTCACTGAACTATTCATTAATGAATAATTCCATTTCAGTTTTATTGCTTAAAAGTGGGATTTTGTAAGAGGTCCAGTTGGGATCTAGTCCTATTTGATACTTTCAATTTGACCACATACAAAATAGACTATATGCTTGTTACGTGAACCAATGATAGTCTAAGAGGTATAATTATCACCGTTAGCCACAGAGTTAGAATTCAAAATAACACTGAAATAATAAACAGAGTGGAATTTAGCAGTGAAGGGAAAGATACAGTATATTTTTCTTGTTGAAAAGCAAGAAGTCTATGAAGAAAGGATCATCAAGAAATTTTCAAGTATAAATTAGAAGGAAAAAAAAAAGACCTAGGGTTTCAACTGGATAATTGTTCAGCAGCAACAACAACAAAAATCAGTATAGAAATGGAAATTTGGAGATAAAAAAGCACTTTTAAAATGATCAAATTAAAAAAATAAAAATAAAAAATAAAATGATCAAATTTATGATTTTACGTTTTAATATAACCGTTTTAAAAAAGAGGTTTCCAACAAAATTACATAAGGTTGAGTGGTCTAGCACCTGATTTGCCTGAAATTTCACATCAAACTGTGAGCCCATTCCGGGTGGGACGTGGGTCTCCCTCGCCGGGGACGGCGAGTTGTACTCCCTACCAGGCACCTGGAGGGCGTGTCAGGGTTAGACCGCAGGCCCCCCCTTGCTCAGAGCGCTCTAAATATATATAAATATAAATATCCTCCATGCTTGGGTGCTAGTCCAAAACTGCTACCTGTCCTTGCCTAGACAGGCACTAGAATTGAGAGCAACCATCCAGAAACATCTAGAACATTTTGACAGTGTGATTCTACATGTGTTGAATCCAATAATAAAAAATTGAACTTATATTTTGTATACATTTTCTTTTCATTTTCCTAGCATTTCACTTCTTTTGTAGTTTACAAATATATGGTTTTGTGATGAGTTGGAAATTTAAAAACCGGGCTTCTCACCAAGATAGTTTGAGAAAAATTGATATACAGCGCATAAAAAATGAAAAAAATTAAATTCCCTCATTATATTAATACGTTTGCTTTACTTAAGACCATTTCCAGAAAACAGACTGCAATATGTGAAAAAAAAAATCAAAAAGATTCAGAGTTATGAATTTGGTCCCCAAGTAAGATACAAGACCAATCCGTGTATTCTCAACCTATGGGCATAAAACAATCTTTTTAAATATCTTTTGGTTTTGTGATAGCATCTTTCTAGTTCTTCAGGGTCGTTTTTAAGTGTCTTTCTCTCTTCCAGAACACTTGAAGCAAGCATGTTGATTTTAGTGTCAATGGTCATGCTAGTACTGTTCTTCAAATTCTTCATTTTAATAGATCATTTATTAAAATACCAAGCAATTCTGGTCCTGTCATTGTTTACATCTAGAGTCATTGTGGAATCAGTTGTTAGGTGCTATCCAGGATCAAAAGCCTGAAGTCCACACCGATTGTTTCCCCTTATCTATGTTTCTCCCCACAGAGCGCAGTGAGAGTGGGCTGGGGGAGGAACTGGGGCAATCCCTCACACCTTATTTCTCTAGATTCAGGCCTGATTGGCATCCTCTTTTATCTATCAAGGGGGGCACTTTCCATCCAAGCTCACACCTTCTACATGTCACTTTACAGTAATACATAATGGAAGGTCTTCCAAATGCAAAGATAATGAGAAGAACCATATGAAAACACCCACAAGCTAATAGCCTGATGGGCAAAAGTTCATCTCATCTTTTCCATCTACCATTTTCATAACACTCTAGCCTTTGACATCCCCAGGAAACGACAACAGTGAGTTCCCATACAAATCACATTGGTGTTGCTAACTGAAATATACACATACCAACCTAAATGAACCACTTGCATGGCCAAACATTTGCCAGTAGGACCCTGTTTGTACCGTTGTTTTATAGACCCTGTTGATGTGGGTCCCTTCTGCTCTGTTAGGACCAGCCGTGAGTTTCTCAGTGACCACCCAAGGAGCAATCATGGAGACCATCTGAAGAACAGAATACTGCCCTCATCAAGAAGCCAGGGCCTCATTAGTATTTGACTCCTGCTCAACTACTTCAGAGAAGCCCATTCAGTTCCTCCTCAAAGGCTCAAGACCAGAAGAATTACCCAAACACTGCAACCCAGCATTCAGAGATGCCACCCCTGTGTGGCTGTGGCATCCGGGCCTCCTGCCCGGGTCCACCCAGATGCCTCGAGTCCGCTGTGCCCTGCAACTTTCTGGAATGCCCTCTGCTCTTACACTGTCACCAGCCTTCCTCCAACTGCAATGCAGCCGTCTGTCCAGGTTCAGCAGCCTCATATCTTCCTGGTCAGGGCTAGGCCCCCTATATGTGCCCCTATTACATTGTGTTTACACGGTTCTTTGCCTCCGTGACCCCACAACTGACAGCACCTTCACAGCCTGGAGCGGCATCCCTTGTTTTGGTCTTCATGGTGCCTGGCACACACTGATGAGCCTGCTTTCTGAGCACACCTCCTCACTTTCTGGGCCTGAACACATCAGATGGAGTGGTCAACCTCTATATGGGAATCCATTAAGAACCAACGAACCACTCCACAACCCATGTTCTTATCCTCCCTCCCTCCTATCCAGAACGTAGGTTTCTCTTCTCATTAGTTCTCTCTTGAGGACATTTAAACGGTCACTCTGCAATTCTCTATGCTTTCATTTTGGTGGCATCTGTCACAGATGCTGCTCTGGAACATACTTCCCCGCATCTTCTTCCTCTCGTTGGTCCTGCCTGGAAACTACATTCCTCTTGGCCCCCTTCAGTACATCTTTCCCCTAATGTCGCCTGCGTCCTCGTCCTCCATTCCATGTCCTTTCTGGTTCATTCACCATCACGCAGAGTCTGTAGTCTCACACAACCAGGGTCTATAGTCTCATCACCCAGAACTGCCTTTCTCAATCAGACCCTCCATCTGACCAACCGCCTCATGGTCTGTCAGTTTTCCCAACCTCATACCCACTTTTTCTGCTAAGTCTCCACGCTCCCCGTTCCTCCATTTCTCCTTTTTGACTAGGCCCTCTCCGTTTCCCCTCCTTCTCTTCAAGGTTTGGTCTCTCTGTGTGATCACCTGAATGATGTTCTCACTGGAACTCTTAGTTTCCTGCATCCCCATGTCTATCCATGCAACCCTCTCACAAAATCCCAACCCTCGCTCATTTACAGGATCCTGAAGTGAAGAGCCTAGAGCCAAGTGACCTGTGCTTTGAGGAACAAAAGTAAGAGGTAAGAGGGTCCCACCAATATCTGATGTCCACCAAGGTGTGCGAGCTGCCTATTGGGCAGAGGGCCGGGCACAGCAGAGCGCATGACTGCTTCCCGTTAACCCTCCAGTGCCTTTTCTGGATCTCTAGTCCAATCTGGGCCTCTAGATTAATCCCGTTTAATGGATTCTTTCTATTTTTCTCTACCTTCCCTTTTTGCAATAAAACTCTTATTTTTTTTTTTAAGATTTTATTTTATTTTATTTATTTATTTTTTATTCTTATGTTAATCCCCATACATTACATCATTAGTTTTAGATGAAGTGTTCCATGATTCATTGTTTGTGCATAACACCCAGTGCTCCATGCAGAATGTGCCCTCCTCAATACCCACCACCAGGCTAACCCATCCTCCCACCCCCCTCCCCTCTAGAACCCTGCTTGTTTTTCAGAGTCCATCGTCTCTCATGGTTCGTCTACCCCTCCGATTTCCCCCGCTTCATTCTTCCCCTCCCGCTTCCTTCTTCTTTTTTTTTTTTTCTTAACATATATTGCATTATTTGTTTCAGAGGTACAGATCTGAGATTCAACAGTCTTGCACAATTCACAGCGCTTACCAGAGCACATACCCTCCCCAGTGTCTATCACCCAGTCACCCCATCCTTCCCACCCCACCCCCCACTCCAGCAACCCTCAGTTTGTTTCCTGAGATTAAGAATTCCTCATATCAGTGAGATCATATGATACATGTCTTTCTCTGTTTGACTTATTTCACTCAACATAATACCCTCCAGTTCCATCCACGTCGTTGCAAATGGCAAGATCTCATTCCTTTTGATGGCTGCATAATATTCCATTGTATATATATACCACATCTTCTTTATCCATTCATCTGTTGATGGACATCTTGGCTCTTTCCACAGTTTGGCTATTGTGGACATTGCTGCTATAAACATCGGGGTGCACGTAACCCCTTCGGATCCCTACTTTTGTATCTTTGGGGTAAATACCCAGTAGTGCAATTGCTGGATCATATGGTAGCTCTATTTTCAACTTTTTGAGGAACCTCCATACAGTTTTCCAGAGTGGCTGCACCAGCTTGCATTCCCACCAACAGTGTAGGAGGGTTCCCCTTTCTCCGCATCCCCGCCAACATCTGTCATTTCCTGACTTGTTAATTTTAGCCATTCTGACTGGTGTGAGGTGATATCTCATTGAGGTTTTGATTTGGATTTCCCTGATGCCGAGCGATATTGAGCACTTTTTCATGTGTCTGTTGGCCATTTGGATGTCTTCTTTGGAAAAATGTCTGTTCATGTCTTCTGCCCATTTCTTGATTGGATTCTTTGTTCTTTGGGTGTTGAGTTTGATGAGTTCTTTATAGATTTTGGATACTAGCCCTTTATCTGATATGTCATTTGCAAATATCTTCTCCCATTCTGTCAGTTGTCTTTTGGTTTTGTTGACTGTTTCCTTTGCTTTGCAAAAGCTTTTTATCTTGATGAAGTCCCAATAGTTCATTTTTGCCCTTGCCTCCCTTGCCTTTGGCGATGTTTCTAGGAAGAAGTTGCTTCGACTGAGGTCAAAGAGGTTGCTGCCTGCGTTCTCCTTTAGGATTTTGATGGACTCCTGTCTCACATTGAGGTCTTTCAACCATTTGGAGTCTATTTTTGTGTGTGGTGTAAGGAAATGGTCCAGTTTCATTCTTCTGCATGTGGCTGTCCAATTTTCCCAACACCATTTGTTGAAGAGACTGTCTTTGTTCCATTGGACATTCTTTCCTGCTTTGTCAAAGATGAGTTGACCATAGAGTTGAGGGTCCATTTCTGGGCTCTCTATTCTGTTCCATTGATCTATGTGTCTGTTTTTGTGCCAGTACCATGCTGTCTTAATGATGACAGCTTTGTAATAGAGCTGGAAGTCCGGAATTGTAATGCCGCCGGCTTTGCTTTGCTTTTTCAACATTCCTCTGGCTATGCGGGGTCTTTTCTGGTTCCATACGAATTTTAGGATTATTTGTTCCATTTCTTTGAAAAAAGTGGATGGTATTTTGATGGGGATTGCATTGAATGTGTAGATTGCTCTAGGTAGCATTGACATCTTCACAATATTTGTTCTTCCAATCCATGAGCATGGAACGTTTTTCCATTTCTTTGTGTCTTCCTCAATTTCTTTCATGAGTATTTTATAGTTTTCTGAGTACAGATCCTTTGTCTCTTTGGTTAGATTTATTCCTAGGTATCTTATGGTTTTGGGTGCAATTGTAAATGGGATCGACTCCTTAATTTCCCTTTCTTCTGTCTTGTTGTTGGTGTATAGGAATGCCACTGACTTCTGTGCATTGATTTTATATCCTGCCACTTTACTGAATTCCTGTATGAGTTCTAGCAGTTTTGGGGTGGAGTCTTTTGGGTTTTCCACATAAAGTATCATATCATCTGCAAAGAGTGAGAGTTTGACTTCTTCCTTGCCGATTTGGATGCCTTTGATTTCTTTTTGTTGTCTGATTGCTGTGGCTAGGACTTCCAATACTATGTTGAATAGCAGTGGTGATAGTGGACATCCCTGCCGCATTCCTAACCTTAGGGGGAAAGCTCTCAGTTTTTCCCCATTGAGAATGATATTCGCGGTAGGTTTTTCATAGATGGCTTTTATGATATTGAGGTATGTACCCTCTATGCCTATACTCTGAAGAGTTTTGATCAAGAAAGGATGCTGTACTTTGTCAAATGCTTTTTCTGCATCTATTGAGAGGATCATATGATTCTTGTTCTTTCTTTTGTTAATGTATTGTATCACATTGATTGATTTGCGGATGTTGAACCAACCTTGCAGCCCAGGGATAAATCCCACTTGGTCATGGTGAATAATCCTTTTAATGTACTGTTGGATCCTATTGGCTAGTATTTTGGTGAGAATTTTTGCATCCATGTTCATCAGGGATATTGGTCTGTAATTCTCCTTTTTGATGGGGTCTTTGTCTGGTTTTGGGATCAAGGTAATGCTGGCCTCATAAAATGAAAATTCTTATTTTTTTTAAGATTATTTATTTAGAGAGACAGTGCAAGCATGCACACTTGAGCAGGGGGGAGGGGCAGAGAGAGAGGGAGAGAGTCCACAAGCAGACTCCCTGCTGAGCGTGGAGCTTGAGGTAGGGCTCAATTGCACGACCCTGAGATCTCAACCTAAGCCAAAACCAAGAGTCAGACACTCAACCAACTGAGACACCCAGGTGCCCCAATAAGACTCTTATTTTTGAGTGACATCTTATTAAGGAATCCTCAACATTAAAAATAGATGAAAGTGATAAAAGAGGCCCTCAGGCAGTATCCATTTCAATTGTTTGGCAGAAATAAATGTTTAATTTTCATAGCCCCAGAAACACCTTCTGTCACCCAGGGTGCCAGAGGGCTTATTTCGAGAACTGCTATGCTATTCCTTCAGGCTACATGATTTATTATAAAATAAAAAAGGCAAATTGCACAGGAGTACATTTAGTATCACTCCATTTATACATACATACATTCTTGAATAAACATAGAATATTTGGGGGAAATCAAATATGGAAATTAGCATTGATTTCCTTCCAAGACCAGGAAGAGTATATGAGGAAAGAATGACATTCTTTAATACATTGAACATATATATATATATATAATATATATATTTTTACCATAAACATGTGATATGTTTATCATTATTATGATGATATGTGTTATTTTTATCATTATCATTTATCAAATAAAAGACAAGGAAGTCATCAGACTTTAAGATTTCTGAGGTACCTCTCAGCTCTAAGGTTCTATGATTCTGTCTCCTGTGAGTCAACCTCCCTTCTTGTCCAGTACTTGCAAATATTAAAAATCACCTATGAAAAGGGCTGCTCTACAAATTGACAGAGTTGTTTCTAGAAAGGAATTCTGCCTCAGAAGCTCATGGGCTGAATTGTGTCCCCACAAAAAGACGTGGTGCAGTCCTATGCTCCAGTACCTCAGAATGTAATGTGATTTGGAAACAGGCAGATGTGATGACTTAGGTTAGCATGAGCTCCTACTGCTGGAGTAGGGCGGGTAACTAAGCCATTATGACCAGTGTCCTTACAAGAAGAAGAGAGAGGCAAGAGAGAAGCATCCATGTGAAGACTCAGAGATACAGGGGAAGGCCACGTGAGGATGGAGCAGGGACCAGAATGATGTGGCAACCAGCCGTGGAACACCAAGGAGATGGCTACCACCAGAGGCTGGGAAGAGGCAAGGGAGGATTCTACTCAGAGCCCCCAGAAGGAACCAACCCCGCCAATACCCCATCTAGACTTCCAGCCTCCAGAACTGCATGAAAATAAATCCCGTTGTTTTAATCCACCCAGTTATGTGGTATTTTGTCCCAGCAACCCTAGAAAAAGAATACGCAAGCCTACCCTCTCAGGAAGGCATATCTTTATATCTTCACCATTTCCCATGTGGCTGTCCATCCTGCCCACATGCTGAACAGTTGTCAGACCCTATAAAGAAGACACTGTAAATGGAATTTCGTATTCACCGGCCCTTGGATTCAAATGCAGGAAGGAGAGTTAAACTCAAGGATCTAATCATTTTATGTCTGGTTTTGAATTATGTGATGTATGATAATATAAAAACTGGAATATAATAATATTCCAACAAATGGAATTAGATTCATCACACTGCTTTATTTGAGATCCAACTGAATCTATAGTGCATTTTTTATTATATTTCCCCTCAAATGCCAGTAAAGAAATGGAATTTAACCATGAATATTTTACATCAAGAAGCCATCAATTTGGAAAGAGTCTTCAAAATTACACACATAACAGGAATCTGGAGTTAATCCTCATGGACAAAGTGCATTAGATTAATTTTGATTTTAAAATGTTGTCCATATAATTCTTAGGCAGCATTATTTTTCCATTGTAATAAATTTCTAGGATTGGACTATATTCTATTCCAATTTGTCACTGAGAATAAAATCACACGCTTCAGATACCAGAGGAAACTGCGACGTTAACTTCATGTGCAGCAGGGACTCCCACACAACTGACCTAGAAACATCCGAAAGTTGTTACAATAGCTGTCTTTGAACTTAGCCAAAAAAAACTTCATAATTTCCTGTCAACAAAAATCTCAGCTGGGCCTCTGGAACCTATAATTAGTCAGTTTTCGAGTTTAATTTTTTTGTTTTGTTTGAAGCTTCTCTATCTAGAAAAATCTCAATCTCCTGATGAAAAGCGTTTGATGCGAAATGGTCTTTGACCCGAACAAAGGTATTCATGGTGTTTTTAAGCTGCTCCTTCTGTATACCCAACATTTTAGCCTTCGTGGTTCTAGATACAAAAGCAAAAAATGAATATGATGCCTTATTTTATCAAAGTTCACCAATTAATAATTCAGCAATTATACAAATAGAAGAGATAAACATGTCAATAAATCCAAAAATAAGTAAATGTTGAGTCCTATCCCAGCCGTGGACCCGTCCCTGAGCAATCTTTGAGGCGTTCATAGCAGAATTCTACTCTTCCTCTGGAAACATTAAGAACCTCAATCACTCTTCATAACTGGTGGACTTTCAACCCCGCTTTCCATGGAGGAGCATGCCAGGCATGCCCGTGTTGATGGGCAGCATGCCCTCGTCCCTAACCTCCACGGGTTTGGGGTTTTGGTGGCCTCCTCTGCCCCAGCCCTCCCCCAGGTGCCTCCGTGGGTGTGGTGAGCCTTGGAGTTCAGACAATTATCCTATTTTTACCTGCAAGGTCCCCCTACTGACTGCATGGGTGGAGAGGTGAGGAGGAAGATACAGAGGTGCGGTGAAAAACTGAAAGTAGGAAAGTAGGTGAGAGACCAGCTGGGAAAAGCCTCAGGTGCCAGTGAAGAGGGGACAATAGGATCCGATCTGTCTCTGAAAACAATTGCTCGTATCCCAGATGCCCTAACACTCATGTGAGCCGCCATTCTTACGTCTGAATGTCGCAAGTGCCAAATTTTGTAATGACTTATTTGCCAGATAAAGTAAAGTGCAATCAAAATTATTCCCATAATAATGGAGTGTCTCAAACTTGAGTGGTATATATACTAAAAGAGAGAGAGAGAGCAAGCAAACTTTTAATGGTGACCAATCATTTTCGTTATGAAGTTATTATGGCAGTCTGAACACGCATCCCCCTCTCTCAAAGATATTCAGGTCCTATTTTCCGGAACCTGTAAATACTACCTTATATAACCAAAAAAGGGAAGGTAGCTTGGAGACATGATTAAATTGAGAATTTGAAATGGGGAGGTTATCCTGGATTATCTTGGTGGGCCCTAAATGCAGTCATGTGTACCCCCATAGGAAGGAGGCATAGGACAATTTTGCACACACAGAGAAGGCAGTGTAAAGGCACAGGAGAGAAAAGTTTGAAGATGCAGCCACAAGCCAAGGAAGACTGGTCACCATCAAAAGCTGGGAGAGGCAAGGAGCAGATTCTCCCCTGGGGTTTCTGGAAGGAGGGTGGTCCTGCTCATACCTTGAGATCGGCCCAGGGTTAGTGATTTGGGACTTCAGGTCCCCAGGACTGTGAGAGAATACATTTCTGTTGTTTTAAATCACCAAGTTTGTGGGGATTTATTGCAGCAGGCTTAGGAAACAAATACAGCTACCAATTATTTATATTATAGAGTTTATGTATAAACATCAAAGAATGGATAAATTCCCTATTCTTATGTCTATAATACAGCTGCAAAAATCCCAACTAATTTATAAATTAAATAAAAAGGAAACTAGCCAGTAAAAGGAATGTAAGATGCACGATGATTGCAAAATTTGTCACCATTTGCACCAGGGATACAACTCTGAGAGCCATGGGCCAAGTTCTCCTAAATGGTACCTGCCTAAAGCACCAGAAGCCCTATGCAGACTTAAATCTCCCAGCACTTTTCCCTGGTTGAACCACTGCGGAACCTCAGGGAAGCCCACCACGCTAAATATTTACTGTTCGCATACACAGGCTGTCTCTGTCCTTTTCTCATTAACCTTTGAAATTAAAAGACAACTAATTGGTGGCAATGAAAGAGTGAACCCAGACACCAGCGGGAGTCAGTAATGTTTACAGGTGAGCCCCTAAAACAGTGCTCCCTACACTTTGGTGTCCAGCAACAGATCTGGGCATCTTCTGGGCGCGGTCGGAGAGTCTAGCAAGCAAGTCCCCACCCAGGTGACGTCAATGTTGCTGGACCACAGTTTGAGAAAAAAGGATCTAAATGACCCATAGGAAATGTGCTTATTTTACGTTTCTTCATATCTTGATAGAAATCTTTTTAAAACCTTTAGTGAAAGTATGGAGCCCTGACACGCACCGCAAGCGATACATCAGTCTGAGTTACATGCCCATTGGTTGAGACGGGCACAGAGGGCTGTGTTGGCCAATCCCCCCAGGAATATCAGTGCTTAACAAACAGCAGTATATTTCTGTTACGTGCCAAGACCACTGCCCTGTGAAGTAATGTGCATTCAACAGTATCTCTCCAACAGCAGCTCCCCAGGCTCAGGGATCCAGGCCTGTAAAATCTCATAAGGCCGCCATCTGCAACGTGGCCTGACGTTTGCAGCCAGAGGGAGGCCGGGCTAGAGTGCTATACCCCAGCTCCGAGACACCTTGGTTCACAAGTGAACACATTGCACTTCTACTCATCTCCTAGCTTCTAGAACTGATCACTTGGCCCCACATCACTACAAGAAGGTGGGAAACTGGGGAGAGCTCAGGGATATTCGGGAGCAGTAAATATCTCTGCCAAAATATTCACCTATAATAACGTCTCTCCAGATCACGCCCTTCAGAATATCTGATGTAAGAGGAGGAGCAGAAAGTACCCAGAGCCTTCACAGAATTGGTGTTGTTCAGCCAGCTTGTCTATGACATGGCTGTAAGAAAACATATGTCCGATTGTGCTAATAGTCCTCATACTAATATTAATTTATCATACTTAGCTTATCTCCCAATTTCAAACGATACATAATTTAGGAAGACAAAAAGGGGTTTTTAAATGTCCATTCAAAGGACATTTGCTTCTGCGTTGTACCTGGGTTAGATTAATTCTATAAATATATCATTTACTCTAACAAAATCAGAGGTAGACAAAGTCATTATTTGTGTGAAATTGGCAATATTATATTTATACTACAAATAATATGTTAAATTATGTAAATTCTATTATGTATGTTTTTAAATAAATAAGAATTTGTATAGTTATGGTTTAATACTATGTGCTTGCTTTTTTAAAAATTTATATAATGCATGTGATTGAGATCTGGAAAAAGCTCAAAATTATGTTTTAAATCTTTTCTTTTATAAAATATGATATAAACACAGAAAAGCACATGTAAAATGGATATTTAAAAATTATTTTTACAAAAAATTATTTTAATACATATTTTATCAAAAGACAGACCCCCAGACCTGGAAACAGGATATGTGAAAGATGTGGCAAATCAGTAGAAACATAAATACTAAGATCATAGACCATACATGAACTAATGAAATTACACGCTTAAATAGATGTGCACACACACATACACTCACACTTTGATTTGGATTAAGATTTTTTAGATAAAATAAACTAAAATCTTTAGAAGAAAATATAAGGTTCTGTCACTGTTGTTGAACAGCTTTTAAGTAAAGCTCATACACACAAAAAAATGAAATGCTAAAGTTTGACAAAGTTGGTTTAATTAAATTAGAATGTAGAATATGTTACAAGTTAATTTAAAAAAAAAAAAAGAACAGGACGAATAACCCAATAAAAGAGTGGGCAGAAGCTGTGAATATTCTGCCATTCTCCAAAAAGAAAAATAAGATTAGCCAATAAACATATGAATATGTTCTTGCAACATCATTAGGAATCAGGGAAATGCAAATTAAGCCAATGATGAAATTCTATTTCAATTCTAAACTAAACTATTAATGGCTCCGTGTGTGACAGTGAGGAGGACGGAACTGGCAGAGAATGCTCCTGGGTGAGCAATCCAGCAATACCCAACAAAACTAAAGATGTCTATTCCCTACATTTAGGAGATCTGCTTCTAGACAGCGAACTTCCTACTCTGGCCCTAGAATGTCTGCCAGACGCCACACAACGATATTCAGGAAGACTTTTGCAGCAGTATTTGTAACGGTGAAATAATGAGAGAGCTGGAACAAAATGACTACCCCTCAGTAGGGGAATAGATAAATAAACAGGTTTATTCTGCTATTGGAATTCCATAAGACAATTGATTGAATGAACCATATCAACACATATCAACATATGTTGACGACAAAAAGTAGGGTGCAAAAGGGCAAATATAGTGCGATATAATTTAAGTAAAAATATAAGCAGAACAATAATATAAGTTGCTTACGAATATAAACATATCCAGGAATTCAAATATCTGCACGGCAATGATATACAAAACTTCAGCCTCCAGGGAGAAAGAGAAGGAAAATGGACAGGAGGCCAGTTTTACTGTATCTCTAACTTTTTTTCCTTTAAAACAAAGAAAAGAACTCTGAAGCCAATGTAGCAAACTGTTAACATCTGTTAACTCTGGGTGGTCGACACATGGTTAACTGTTATATTATTTTCATTGCTTTTTGGTATGTTTGAATTATTTCGTATAAAAATAAAAATGCTTAAAATCAAAATTGTCTATTTTTCCAGTTAAATGACATTTTTTTTATATCTTCAAATGGTTGATTTCATTACTTGCGTGCTTTTAAAATATTTTAATGATGATCACACCAAAAAAATGTGGCAATCTTTGCTTTATTTCTGCATACCGTGGTGCGGAGGGAGGGTGAATTTCTGTCCATGGGCATGCGATTGTGTGCTGATCGTGTGCTTACGTGAAAGTCAGAGCTCATAAAAGACTGAGAGCTTTTGGCAGAGGAAGGTAAGTCAATAGTGGGATCCAGGATGGAAAAGAAAGAGACCAGAGGCAGAGGTCAGTTTCAGTAGGGTCACCCAGCAAAGTTATGCGGTCCTAGCGGGGGGAGTGCAAAATTAGAGATTAAACAAATGTATTTTAATGTCAAATTCAACACAATTTGACAATTAAATCAACATAAAGCAACATAGAAGACAGCAACCTGAGATTTTATGTCTCAAAGGAAGCAATATTGAGATAAAGGAAACATAGCACCTTTATTTTTTATTTATTTATTTTTCAATTCACGTATTTTATATATTATTTTTTTACATATTTTACAGCACCTTTAAATGGAGAGACAGCAAGTCCTGTTTTGGACATGCTCGATTTCTTGTATTTCAAGTATGAAAGTACAAAACACTTTCCCTTTTTTTTTTCTTAAGATCTTATTTATTTATTTGAGAGAGAGAGAGCAATGAGCAGAGGGAAGGGCAGAGGGAGAAGCAGACTTCCTGCTGAGCTCCATCCCAGGACCCTGAGATCATGACCTGAGCTGAAGTCAGACGCTTAACCAACTGAGCCACCCAGGTGCCCCAAAATGACCAAATGTCACCAGAATGACCTAGAATTTGGGTTTTTAGTAGATCGTGAATATGTTGTCCCCCATAGGAAGCTAGAGATGCCAGTTCACAAATGCAGAAGAAGTCAACCCTAACAAGGCAGTGAGGGGCGGGGAGCTCCCCTCAAAGCTCTTTGCCTTGATCTCCACCCCTATCCATACATTTCCTTTCCTCTTCCCCCAGGTCCCTTTCTCCCTTGTACTACTAAATATATATTTTTAATATTGGCTATTTCATGAGAGTGCAAGAGTCCTTATCATGTCTTTATAAAAAGTGAATCAAACTCTATTCCTTGCTTTAAGACACAATATACGCACTACGAAATGACATATTGTGGTTTGTTTTGCTTGTTTGAGGGTCTTGATAGATCTTTTTTCTGGGGTTTATTGCCCTTTAGGAGTGAACTGAAACTTCCCTAAGTGTTTCTATATCATCACCACCACCACCACGTAGGCCTCCCCTGAGTCTAAGGATGCTGGGTATCTAACTGTTGGTCTACACAGCCCAACCTGCTTTAACCTCCCCAGACACCCATATTTACCGATTCTCTAAAACTGATCTGGGATAGAGCATTGCAATCTGCAGAATTTCAATTGCCTCATGACATGCTTGTTCTTGGCCAGGAATGTCCAGAGCATCTCTATAAAGAAATGTCACATATGCTAAAAAAAAAAAAAAAAGAGATTTATCATTTCTCCCACCATTCTAACTTAAATTTCCGCCTACCCTAAGGTATGACTCGTAAAGACAGGGATATGGAAACATTATTTTGGCTCCAAATTATTTATTCAATATGTATTAGTTCCAGGCAAAAATCTAGACACTAGGATATAGTAATAAATTTTTTAAAAAATAAAAATTTGTGTCCTTATAGAGTTTATATTCTTTGGAGTATAGTGCATTAAAAATATGTAAGTAAAACATCAAGTAAATCACTAAACTAAAGCAAGAAAAGAGAAAAGGTATTCAGGAGGGTTTACAGGTTTAAATGGAGTTTGCCAGGGAAGGATTCATATACCATATAATGAGAACGTATAATTGATCAAAGACCTCTGAGATGTAAGGGATTTTACATGCAGCTAATTAGGAGGTGAGTGTCCATGCAGCAGGCACAGCATGTGCAAAGGCCCTGAGGTAGGTCTTCTTGCTGTGTCAAAGGAACAGCAATGAAGCTGATTTAACTAGAAAGTGAGTGAATGAGAGGGGGAATCTTGATCAAGACATTGTCAGAGGGTGGGTGTAGAGCTACAGGGTCATTAAGGCCAGAGTAAAGATTTTGTCTCTTACTCAGAGTGAAATGGGAGGACACTGGAGGATTTGACGAGAATTACATGCTTATGTTGCTGTGTTATGACCACACTGTGGGGACAAGGACAGAAACGGGGGGAACCTATTAAAACATCTTTGAAACTATGTATGGAAAAGATGATGGTAAATTAGCCTCTGAAATTAGCAACAGAGCAGCGGTATTTTGAGGGTAGATCAACTGAATGCAAAGTGCAAGTGAAAGAGAAAAATTAAAGTTTTCTGTGGCCTGAGCAGCCCGAGAGGATAAATGTGCCTTTTACTGGGACACAGGAGAATGCAGAGGGAGTGGCTTTGAAGGCAATGAGGAGTTGATGTTGCAGGTTAGACCCCCGGGTGAATGGCAGTAGGTGACTATTCACCCAATTCTGGTGTCCTAGGGAATATTTCCCAAGTGTGGTTTACAGTCCAGAGCTAAGCCACGGAAGTCTTCTGCAGGCCGGTCCAAGGCGGGCTGCTGCACTGTCTCTGTCTCCTCTGTGGCCAGAGGTCAAGAACGGGCTCTTCATCCTTTCCTGTTGTGGCTCAGAGATGCTCCTGTATCTTGTGATCATCCCAGGACAGAAAGTACCTGTGCATCTTGCACCTGCATGAGTACACACACACACACACACACACACACACACACGCACACAACCCTAAGCATCCGTGCACCTTGCACCTGCATGAGTGCACACACACACACACACGCACACATACGCCTAAGTATCCGTGCACCTTGCACCTGCGTGAGTGCACGCACACACACACCCCTAAGTAATCGTGCACCTTGCACCTGCGTGAGTGCACACACACACACAC
>NC_058405.1:5502764-5523272 GCF_002201575.2 Neomonachus schauinslandi
CACACACACACCTAAGTATCCGTGCACCTTGCACCTGCGTGAGTACACGCACATACACACACACACACCCCTAAGTAATCATGCACCTTGCACCTGCGTGAGTGCACACACATACACACACACCTAAGTAATCGTGTACTTTGCACCTGCGTGAGTGCACGCACATACACACACACACACACCCCTAAGTAATCCTGCACCTTGCACCTGTGTGAGTGCACACACATACACACACACCTAAGTAATCGTGCACTTTGCACCTGCGTGAGTGCATGCACATATGCACACACACACACCTAAGTATCCGTGCACCTTGCACCTGTGTGAGTGCACGCACACACATGCACACACACACACCTCCCTGGGACAAAGAATACTTTTTCAAAGACGGCGGAGTCCAACTCCATGTGTAAGAAAAATAACATTCCCCTTTCTAATGGAAATAAGAGTTGCTATAGCAGCCAATTTGTATTTTTAAAAAAGAGAACCCCTAGACTATCAGTCTAAAGCAAGCTTCCCCAGCAACTCTGGGCGGGTCCATGTGTCTCATACATCTGCGACATTCTGCAGCTCACAGCGTGCCTCCCCCTAGAATAAATGGCAAGGACCCCAAAACAAACTTTCGCTCACACCTCAGAACCAAGAGAGCCTTTGCTGTCACACTAGAAGAATGTTCCACCTTCATTTTGAGTCCTCTGCTATATCAAGTCGTAGGCTACAATCAGCAATGCATCCAAAAAAAGCATACTATTATCTTAGGTTTTAAGTTAGACTGAAGATTGGCATAAAAGCAAACTTTCTCCCTCCTCAATTCTCTGTGGATTCTGGAGAAACGTACTATCACTAAACTCCCTTTCCACAGCATCCAGAGAAATACTTCGGTGTGGCTGGTCAGAACATGCATACTGTCTATGTTATGTCCATGTAAAATAAATGATCTTTTGCTACCTTAACAGATCATAAAAACTGCCATGGGAAGGATTCGCCTATGACATCCCGCCAGGCCCCACTCCACTACCCTGTCATACACTGGCATGGCCCATGTGGCTTTAAAACACTTTTTAAGCTATATTTAGAGCTTCTCAGGATATAAAAATTTGATCATACGTTCCTTTATTTTTATGCTCAATTTCCCACTTCGTCCTCTCTCGCTTACTTTCCACTTCAAGGAATGCCTCCTGTCAGAGTCGGTTGTGTCTAAAGCTTTCCTCCGTGGCTCTCTGAGGCAGCGAGCTTGCTCGCATCTAAAGCCATCTCCCTTTCTTCACATCAGGTTGTCTGACCCGTAAGAACTCAAGCTCTTGCAAGGAGAAGAAAAGTTCAGACCTTAGTTTTGTGGTTTCCGTACTCCGGGGCCTTCCTGGAAGCAAGGGGATGACTAAGAAAACCCACCGCCCACACCCTCGCCGAGCCAAAGAGGCCATTTGGACATTTTTCAAGAGAAAACTGGAAAGTATTTGTTTATGGGAGAAAGTTTCCTATACCCAGGTTGACACGCTGGAGGATGGGGGGTCTTGGAGAAGCACATGTGAGAGGTAAAAGAGTCTTCTGGAATAGGAAGTTATTTAAGATAAGAAGTGAAGTGAAGGCACGGTCAATAGCCCAGCCATGGTGCGCTTATCATCTTGATTAGGACAATAGCCAACCTTCGAAAGGGTCAGTGGTTCCGTGTCCTTACCTTGCTGCACTTTTGTGAACTCAGGAGCAGATTTCATCTTTCCTTGACTAGAGACTATGTGATAGTCAATTAGCGGGAAAGATGAAAGTAAAATTATAATGGTATGAATGGATTTTCACAATGGTTTGAGAAACCTGTGAGAATACAGATAACCCTCGGGCGATGAAGGACAAG
Organism: Neomonachus schauinslandi; assembly: GCF_002201575.2. Taxonomy (NCBI): domain Eukaryota; kingdom Metazoa; phylum Chordata; class Mammalia; order Carnivora; family Phocidae; genus Neomonachus; species Neomonachus schauinslandi. The sequence goes on from NC_058405.1 coordinate 5,504,617, forward strand.
ACGACTTCCGTCACTTAAATAATATCTTTCCTGACTGATGACAAAGGTATTCTGCCAGCTTCTATTTGAGACTTTAGGGGAAATTGATTTTTCTTATTCCATATAATCATTTTCAAGATTCCTTGACTCTGAGGAAATGTCTCAAAAAGATTTTTAAAAATAAAGACCTTTTAAAAATAGATAAAAGGTGAGTTGATGGCTGAATTGTTCTTCGCCCCTCCTCCTTCATTTTTCTGGAAAGCGGTGCTAACACAGAAAGTGAATAAATAGATCTATCTCCTGGGGAAAAAAATACCAAGGAATTGCCATCAAATTCCTGGAGTTTTAACTTAAAAAAGAATTAAGGGACTATAACCTGTTTTGGTGTTTCTACCTTTGATATCTTCTCATATTTTAGCTCAGCCCCTTTAAATGGAATATAAATTATTGAGATTCAGGACATTTTTGCTAAATTCACAAAAATCCAATAAAATCATCAAAATTCATGACATCTGACCCCATGATAATTGCGGAACCAATATCAAATGATCCTCAGGTAAGGAAATTTTAAAAATGTATGAACGTGAATGATAACCTGCCTTCGGCTAGATTTGCCCCTAGATTTGCCACAAAGGTGAGCAGTGTATAGACACGGGGCCATGTTTGGAAGAGCCCCATGGGTGTTTCTCCACAGCTCCCTGTGCACTGACTCTGTGGGTTTTTTCATGGATGGGCTGGGATTACTCACTACATCATCTTTATCTTCATTTATTTCTATTTAACTCCTCTCCATTGCATCAAAAGTAGCACCCAATCCTACAGGCAAAAAGTGATGCAAAGTGATGAAGAAATCATTTTTGCAAATTTCAAGATGTCTTTCCTGTTAATGACCATATCAAAGCAATATATTCTTCCCCCATCTCTCTCTCTCTCTCTCCCTCACCCCCACCCCACTCATGTTTCTGAGTGAGTACTTGGCTCAGCCTTTGACCTTAAACAAGGAAGAAATCACTACTAGCAATGGGGAGCAGTGTCCTTGCCTGAGAGCGAACGTTCTCTTAAACCAACACCGGAGAGGAAATCATAACTTAGCATTGCAATTACCTGACTTCCTGTGATGGTCTCTTAGCGTCACATATCCACATATCACAAGTTCTTCTCTAAATTCATAGCTCAGCTCCTGTTTTCCAATTTTATATAGCTAATATCCTCACACTATTTCAAGGACTCTTCACTCCCTCCATCACTTCCAGAAAGAAAAGGAAATTATTGTAATAAAGAGAGTATTCTTTAAGGAACCTAATCAGTTAGATAGTGAAGAGACTTAAAAGCAAATTCAAAGACTTGGAAAGTAATAAAAAGAAGAAGAAAAAATCTTTAGAAATAAGTATTGCATCTGTAATGTTGTCTTAGAGTATCTCAGTTAAGGAAATGGATTAATCAGTAGAGCGCATTAAGTGGAATCAACTAACATGATTTCTAGTCCGAGGATAAATGTGAAAAAAAAAAATGCTGCAAGGCCAACCATTATTTGTTTGGAGAGTTTCACTAAGAAGAAACAACTGTAAAAACATCTGCAGGCAGCTGGAACTACATTTCCATCACCACAGGGCAGCTGAGATTCATCCAAGCATCTCTTCTAGGACATCAAAAAAAGATGAGCCTAATTGCTTTAGCCTTGGCTGGTTAAATAGTTAAGTGCGGGGCTGTGTCTCACTGTGTGTGAGGGGAAATAAATGATCGTGTGATGAGATTGAACAAGAGCATCTTGATAGAACTTCCCTTCCCAAAAGCTCTGCCCGGGGTGCAGCGTGAGACGGGGTCATCTAGGGATGCTCTACTCGGCAAAGAGGAGATGCTTTACGGTCCGACACTTTTAAGGACTGTGCATAAGCAATTTATTTTTCTGAAATGGGAAACCTAACCCTTTTAGGGGGAAAGTGAAGCTTCCAGATTGAAGCTAGGCAGTATTCTTTTGGATTTAAGCTGAACAAAGTACTGTCTTTTAAGACAAATTAGGCCCATCATAAATGCGAAATTGACTGAACTTACTTATTTTGCCAGAAATTAGTTGCTACTATTCACTGACTTTTTCTATTCCATTTTTCTTCCTCAGCGTTCTTATGGGTATAAATATAGTTGTAGCCATCCAGAGCATGCCCCCTTACGGCTTATTCCTCCTGCTTTTCTAATACGATGTCCCTCCTCTCTTTTCTTTTCCCAATACAGTGGCCACTTTGAACAGAGAACTCTACAAACATACATGAGAAATCTAGAGAAACCACCCCCATCAAAGTGATGTGACAAAAAGCACTTCACCTGGGGCCATTCATTTTTTCCAACTTGTCCCCTCCCTCAAAGGTGAAATCGCACTTTTGGATAATGCTGTTGAACTATGCCTCTATTAGATGTAGCCTTCTATCTATTGCATGGAATTTGGAACTATCGACCTTACTATAATGATGTCCTACTAATGCTTCCTTTTCGTGTTGTTCGGGGTGTGTGTGGATGCAATCATGTAATGTCATTATTTTACTGTACTGATGTTCCTTAAAAGGGCAGAAAAGAAAGAAGCTATCGTTTGTTCATTTCGGATAAATATACTTCTCCTTATCACAGATGGAATTAAATATCAGTACTTAATTAATTTCCTTGGATACAAAGATAGAATTCATTGGGAAGACTTCTGAGTGAATCCAGAAGAGAGACAGAAGGGAAAAAAATCCATTTTTTGTTAATGGGAGACAAAGTGTTTCCACGAAGACCATCTCTAAAGCAGAAGATACTGGACATTGGATGAGGTCAGGATCCCTGAAATCCCTCAAATGGAAGGTAAAATCTGCTAGTCATGTACATTTTCTACAAAAAAATATTTCATCAGATTTTCAAATGACCCAAAAGTTTCAAAGTGAACTATAAGGGAAAACTGATCAGATCTATTATTTCAAAAACTACAATTTAACCCCGAACAGGATCTGGGAAGAAGAGGTACTTATATGAGTATATCCTTCAATTCTCCATGACATATAGACATACGGTTACTTACAGGCAAAGGGGTTGGGGTGGAAAAGGCTCCTGGCATGAATTACCCATGAAGAAGTTGCCAGAGTCCTGTTTGGAGGCTGATCCACTTGGCTTCCTGTGGGAAAAGCAAAGGCACTGGTTAACTATAATCATCATGTTGAATGTTATATCCCTCATACTTATTTATCTTATAATCAGAAGTTTGTACCTTTGGACCACCTTCCTCCAATTCCCCTCCCCAAATCCCCTGCCTCCTCCAGTAACCAAATGTCTGATCTCTCTCTCTTTTTTTTTTTTATGAATTTGGCTTTTTTCTTTTAGATTCCACATATAAGTGAGCTCATACAGTATTTGTCTTTCTCTGTCTGACTTATTTCACTTAGCATAATGACCTCAAGTTTCATCTAAGTTGTTGTAAATGGTAGGATTTCCTCATTTCTCATGATTGAATAATATCCCATTATATATATATATATATACCACGACTTCTTTACCCACTCATCCACTGATGGGCACATAGGTAGTTTCCATGTCCTGGCTATTATAAATAATGCTGCTTTGAACATGGGGGTCCATATATCTTTTTGAGTTAGTGTTTTCTTTTCCTTTGGCTATATGCTCAGAAGTGGAATTGCTGGATCATATGGTAGCTCTGTTTTTAAGTTTTCAAGGAACCTCCATACTGTTTTCCACCAATTTACATTCTACCAATTTACATTTCCACCAACAGCGCACAAGGGTTCTCTTTACTCCACATCCATGCCAAAATTTCTCTCTTGTCTTTTTGATAATAGCCATCCTGACAGGAGAGAGATGATATCTCATTAAGGTTTTAATTTACATTTCCCTAATGGCTAGTGATGTTGAGCACCTTTTTATGTACTTTTTGGCCTTTTGAATAGTTTCTTCAGAGAACTGTCTATTCAGGCCTTTTGCCCATTTTAATTAGATTATTATTATTAATTTTTAATTTTTTAAATATTTTATGTATTTATTTATATGAAAGAGAGAGAGAGAGCACGAATGGGAGTGAGGAGAATGGCAGAGGCATAGGGAGAAGCAGACTCCCCGCCGAGCAGGGAGCCCGATGCGGGACTCGATATCAGGACCCTGAGATCATGACCTGAGCTGAAGGCAGATGCTTAACCAGCTGAGCCACCCAGGTGTCCCTTTTAATTATTGTTATTATTATTATTGTTATTATTATTATTGCTATTGAGTTGCACAAGTTCTTTATGTGTTTTCAATGTTAACCCTTTATCAGATATATGGCTTGCAAATTTTTTTTTCCCATTCCACAGTTCATCTTTTCACTTTGTAGATGGTTTATTTTTCTGTGTAGCTTTTTAGTTTGATTTAGTCCTGCTTGTTTATTTTTTATTTTGTTGCTCTGCTTTAGTGTCATATTGAAAAACTCATTAGTAAGACCCATGACAAGGAGCTTTGTCCCTATGTTTTCTTCTAAGAGTTTCACGGTCTCAGGTCTTACATTTAAGTCTAATTTATTTTGAATTAATTTTCATGAGTGGCATAAGATATGGGTCCAGTTTCACTCTTTTACGTGTGAATATCCAATCATCCCAGCACCATTTATTGAAAAGACTATCTTTTCTCCAACGAACATTCTTGGCGCCCACATCAAATATCAGTTGACCATACATGCTTGGGTGTATTTCTGGGCTCTTGATTCTGTTCCATTGGTCATTTGTCTGTTTTCATGCCAGTACCATACTGTTTTGATGACTATAGCTTTACAGTATAGCTTGAAATCAGGAAATGTCTTACTTCTTGCATTGTTCTTCTTTTTCAGGATTTCTTTGGCTATTTGGGGCCTTTTGTGGTTCCCTAGAGAATTTAGGAGTGTTTTGCTACTTTTGTAAAATAGGCCATTGGAATCTCAATAGGGAGTGCACTGAATCTATAGATGGCTTTTAGTAGTATTGACATTTTAATGATACTAATTCTTCCAGTCCATGAACACAGAATGCCTTTCCATTTATTTGTATCTTCTTCAATTTCTTTCACTATCTTATGGTTTTCAGTGTAGAGATCTTTCACCTCTTCAGTTAAATTAATTCTAAGTATTTTATTGCTTTTGATGCTATGGTAAATGGGATCAATTTCTTTAGTTTTTTTTCAGAAATTTTATTGCTAGTACATAGAAACATTACTGATTTTTGTATATTAATTTTGTATCCTACAACTGTACTGAGTTTGTGGATTAGAACTGATAATTTTTTGGCTTGGTCTAAAAGTCTTTAGGATTTTCTTTTTTTTTTTTTTTAAGATTTTATTTATTTATTTGAGAGAAGACCCTGGGCTCATGACCTGAGCCAAAGGCAGATACTTAACTTACTGAGCTGTATGTAAATTACGTCATCTGCAAATATAGACAATTTTACTTCATCCTTTCTAATTCTGATACCTTATATTTCTTTTTCTTGCCTGATTGCTTTGGCTGGGGCTTCCCATTCTACACTGAATATGAGTGGTGAGAACAGGCGCCCTTATCTCGTTCCTGATCTTAGAGGAAAAGCTTTCAATCTTTCACCATTAGTTATTACGTAGGCTTGTCATATATGAACTTTATCGTGTTGAGAAATGTTCCTTCTATGGCTAATCTGTTAAGACTTTTTATCATTAATCATTGATGAATTAAATCATTGATGAATTTTGTCAAATTCTTTTTTTGCATCTATTGAGATAGTTGTAAGATTCTTTTATTCTGTTCTATTAATGGGATGTATCACATTGATTGATTTGTGTATTGCTTTGTGTTGAACCATCCTTTTACCCCAGGGATAAATCCCACTTGATCATGGTGAATAATTCTTTAAATGTGCTACAAATTTGGTATGATAGTATTTTACTGAGGATTTTTTTTTTGTCTCTATTCATCAAGGATATTGGCCTATAGTTTTCTAGCAGTATCCTTTTCTGGTTTTGGTATGAAGATAATGCTGGCTTTGTAGAATGAGTTTGGGAGTGTTTCCCACTCTTCAAGTGGTTGTTCAGGACAGCAGTGTTTAATGGGTGCTATTTCCTCGTCAAACTTCTTGTTTTGTTCATGCATTATTTTCCTATTTCATTTAGTTATCTCTCTGTGTTTTCTTGTAGTTCACTAAACTTCCTTAAAAGGATTATTCTGAATTCTTTGTCTGACAGTTCATAGATCATTTTTTTAGGGTCAGTTATTAGCGCTTTATTAGTTTCCTTTGCTGGTGTCATATTTACCTGACTTTCATGATCCTTGATTCCTACATTGGAATCTGTGCATTTGCGTAATGAGCCTCTTCTTTCAGACTTTACAGGTTTGCTTTGGCAGAGACAATTCTTTACTCATCAGTTCACTTTGGGTTTCTGGGTGTTTCTGATGGTAATGTCTTTGGGCAGGTGGGGCCTGCTGTTATGGTCTATTTGAAGTAAGTCAATTGTTTGAACTCTGAGGATGGGGATGCAAGCATGTGCTGCCAGTTGAGGACAGTTGGATAGGACTATTGGATAGGACTCTTGGCTTGGTTCTCTACCCAAGGGAGGCTATAGGATAGGCTCCATGGTTGTGTGAATTCTCTGGTCAGGCTTTCAAGATGATCAGGACTGGGCATTATATTCAGGAGTACATGGACCAGTGAATTAGCTCACCTAATTCAGAAAGCTCTTGCACAGCAAGTGTCTATACCCAGTACTGACTTTGCTCTGGGGCAATCAGCTCTACCTACCCGCCTCCCAGCTTGAGCACCCTTGGGTCACAGAGCTTCCAGAAGTTGTCACCAGCCTTCTGGTCAGATGGGGCTGGAAGACACACTCCATAGCACCTGGCGCTATGACTCAGCACCTTGCCTGGACATGGACAAACAAGGCACTGGGGCTGGCAAAATTCTTTGTTTGATGATCCAAATAAGGCAGATCTGCACCCTGCCAAGTTCTCAGGTGCATCCCTGTCGTGGTTCTGCGGATGAGCAAAACCGCTGGTTGGGATTACTACTTGGGCCCTGCAGGTGTGAACTCAGTCTTCCAAGAACCACGTACAGGTTCTTGCAAGCCCCTCCCTCCTTTCCCATCACAGCCAGATTCCAGTTGGCTGGCCCCTGAGATGCCCCTGTAATCTCCGTGGTGGAAGATCTGAGTACAGGTTCCCTCAAAGTGACCCATAATGCTGGGGAGGGGCTGCTTTTCCCCACTGGTTCTCTTTTCCTACTGGAGGAACCAGAGGCTCAAGGGGGGACCTCTCCATGTGGTGCAGGGCTGTCCTGGAGGAGGGGCAATGCGGTTGACAAACAGCCTCTCCTCTTCCCCTTCCAATGCAATGTCTTGGTCCCTGAGGTTCAGGGGGTGCTTCAGCCTCGCCCCTGTGTTCTAGGATTCTCTCGGTGGTGTCATGAAGGGAGGCAAAGTCAGGAACCACCTATGTGGCCACCTTGGTGACGGCACTCTAACTGGATATGTAATTCATTAGGTAAAATACACACTTGCAGAATCACATGTACTTTCATTTATTTGCATGTACATGAACAGTGATAAGTAAACAATTACATTTATGATTATTCCTATTTCTGATTCAAATTTATGGGACATGTGTTGTGAATGAAGACACTAGTTGAGGGTAACTGGAGACTAATAATAGATTGGCATAGCTTCTCCAAAAGGAAATTTGTCTTGCTTTCACGTACAACAATCAGAAGACACAATGGAGGAAGAGTTTGGAACACAGACAAACTGGATTTGATGAAGGTAAAGGAAGAGAAAGGGAGGAAGGGAATAAAACTTTTTCTTGTCGTCACAGAGTCACCGACACCAATAAAGAATATTACCAAAAGCAGCAATTTCCAGGGATCGCATAGATGCGGTGACATGCCCATGTGGGGCATGCCCTTGTTGGACGATGTCGATGCTGAAGGCAGCTTTCTCATTTTCAGGCTGGAAGTGCTTAATGATACTAAGACTATTTCCCTAAGCCTTTAGGTAGAACCCAGTCGCAGACTCACACCTTGCTGACACGCTTCCAAAACTAGTGTATCATTTGTGTCAGAATCCAAGTTTTTACCCACTACTTATATTTAAAAGAATTCTATTTGAGAGAGGAAATATTATAGGTAAGTAAGGAAATATTACTCATGCATTGGTGGTAACAGTGTGACAGATGATCCAGGTAACCACAAAAACACTTAGGTCAGCAGCCTCAAGGTCTGGGTTTCTCATTAGAGCTATCTGTCTTTTTTCAAAACATATTCCTCAGATAAAATAACAATGGTAAAAATACTAATGAAGATTACTAATAGCACCACTGGTGGTCATAACCAAGGAAAACTGGTAAGGATGTATAAGGATGGATGTAAAAAGTTGCACAATTTTCAAGGGACCAGAGTTGGATGCAGAAAGAATCATGCCTAGAAATCTACATGGAGGCGATCCCAGTGAGGTGTCCAGCCAGGAGGGGACAGTTGGCCCCAGCGACCATCAGAGAGGCCAGCTATGTCTCCTGGGGGGAAAGAAACTAGAAGACCCTGATCCAAATAAAACTGAAGGGAAATTAGCAACAAACTGGAAGAAGATCACAGCACTCCTGCAAGGGGGTCTCACCACAGCCTGCCATCATATCCTCACGTCAAACAAATTTTAAGTGTTGAAAATTTTAGTTAAATTTATTGTGAGTTTTATCTTTTTTTTTTTTTAAGATTTTATTTATTTATTTGACAGAGAGACACAGCGAGAGAGGGAACACAAGCAGGGGGAGTGGGAGAGGGAGAAGCAGGCTTCCCGCCGAGCAGGGAGCCCGATGTGGGGCTCGATCCCAGGACCCTGGGATCATGACCTGAGCCGAAGGCAGACGCTTAACGACTGAGCCACCCAGGCGCCCCTATTGTGAGTTTTGTCTTACAGAAGTTTTAATTTGGTCTACTTTTAGCGTCTAAGCATTCTCAGGTGGGAGCAGATTTCTATGTATTAGTTAAAAGCCAGTGCTGATTATTTGCTGCCTTACAAAATCTAGTATGGAAAACAGCCCTACAGGGGCAAGTATCCTGACTGTGTCCACCACGCTCCCCTGAAGGCTCCCCTTGTTGGCTGTGCATTATCACTCAAGCTCAGGATATCTCTTTTGAACACCGAATAGTGAATATGAAACCTTAATATTTTGGGATGAGGGAACTAGCTGGGGTGAGCAGTGTCTGAATATTTGTCAGCTTGTTAAAAGGGTGACAGGTGGATGAAATCGCTAGAGTGTAAGTTATCGTAAGTCCGTGCAGGAGGCTGACTGTCTCAACCTCTCCAAGTTGAGCATTTCGAGTTAGAAACTCCTAGTTATAACCTCCATTCTTAAAGTCCCTATGCACACCAGACATGGTGCCATTTTCCACTTTATCGAAGTTAAATTAAAGGCTCGAACGTGGACCTCTCTGATTGCAACATTTTTTCTCTTAGCAACCATGCTATCGGTCTTTAGGATTCACCACACTTTTTATTTTGTTTTGGCTCCAACAATTCTTCTTTCAACGTTTTGCTGGCGGCCCCACAAAATGAACTCTCTACTTGAGTCTGATCTCCGATTTGTCTGGATAATACTATCTGAAACACAGACACATTAACCATCGAAGGATGATATTTGTCTTTTATTAAGATCAATGAGAAGATAACATTTTTATAAAGTGCCGGACGTACAGCAGTGACTACGACCTGACCTTTGCTCTCGCAAAGGCTTTAGGAGTCCCTGGTGGAGACAGGCATGGGATTCCTTCCACTGGGCAGAGGGCTAGCACGGGGCTCCATAGATGCTCACAGAAAACAGGGCAGAAAAGTAGAACATGGAAGCAAATGCGGGCCAGGCTCAGGTGGGAGGACATTTGGGAGAGCCTGGCAGAAGGGTTAGCCTTTGGGCTGAATCTTGAGAAGACAGGAATTTTGCAAAGGAGGGACTGTGCGAGGACCCTGTGGGCACACAGAAAGGAGGGAAGAAACACACTGATAAGGACAGCTAAACTGGAATGTGTCTTCTGAGCCCAAGCCTGTTCAAAGGGCTTTTCCCAGTGCTTTATTTAATCCTGCCAACAACCCAATAAGGTAAGTGCTACTTGCCCCCACTGGACAGATAAGAAAGCCTGGTGACATGGACAGTAATCTGCCCAAGTTTACAAAACCCCGAAGTGGTGAATGAGAGGCTGGACCCAGGCAGACACTCTCCAGGGCCATGCGTGTGGTTAACGAGCTACGGGTTGGTGTGAGCAGGCATTAGATACACATGACGAAGGGGAGGACCAGATTCGCAAGGACACTCGTGTGGTGTGCCTTGGCTCATCTCCCAAGCTAAGGAGCTTGGAGTTTATCCAAATGGAATTGACGGAGAATCGTTACAGAATTTTAGACCAAGAAAATTAAATGTGTTCTAGAAAAATGGTTCTGGCAGCCTATGTGCATGGGACCAAAGGAAGGGGGGGAAGTTACAGGGCAATTGCAAAGGAAAAGCCAGGGGACACAGGTCCAAGAAAGTCTTCTATCACTCATCAAGCCCAGGTATCTCTTCCATAGTGTTAGTGAGGAGCAAGGAGCCATAGTTTCAAGAGGAGGCATCCTGGTGGTGGTGTCCTTTGGAACTCGGATGAGAGATGAGCAGGTGAGAGAGTCACAGAGGGTGGGGATCGTGCTTATTAAGATCCCATAGTGAGGAGTGAGAAGAGAAAAGGCTCATCTTGTCTCCATTCCCTTGCTCACGTGTCCTTACACCCTCCTGGTATCTCTCTCCCAGCCTCCTTCCCTCCCTCGCCCCTCTCCCTAACTTCTAAGCAACCCCCTTTACTTCACAAAATAAAATAAAACAGAGTCACTCTGACTCCTAGTCGCTTCCTAGCTCCCTCCCACCTTTAGCTTTCATTCCTTTCTCAGCCAAGTTGCTCGAAAGTGATAAAAGTGACATCTTCCTCACCTCCCGTGCATGTTTGTACCAAGGACCATCTGCCTCTTCAACCCGACAGAAATGACTCTGGCAAAGTCGTCGTTCTTGTCGGAGCTCCCAGGCACCCTCCAGCCCTCATCTTCCCGGGTCGCCACAATCACTCGGTATTTCAGAACTGTCCTTGGCCACATGTCAGTCTCCTTTCCAAAGTACACATGTATTCAGTAGTTGTTGTTGTTGTTGTTTTTTAATTATGGCACCGATGGGTGGATTTTTAAAACTTCAGAGACAGACCTCAATTGGAAGATTTTTTTTTTTTTTTTTGGTCTGTTTGACTTTTAACAAATTCTATTTCCTAGAAATACAGCTTTCTCTGCCCTTTGCTGGGAATGTCCTTAAGCCATTTCACAATTTAGATAGAGAGAAAAAGCCACCTAAGAAAAGAAATTCATCCACGGTCTCCACGAACATAGCCTGATGGATGTTCTCCCCTTGTGGGGTGACCTGCCTCCCTCTCTCATTCTGAAGATGATTCACAATGTTGCGATGGTGTTGCAATCTCTTCTGTGTCCTCTGGGACCCTGAGAAGGGCGTTTCCTCTCTACTTTAACAAAAATAGTATGAAATACAAAGCATAAAAACCATTTTCAAGGGGAGTTTCCCTCTAGTTGCTCCGTGGGGTGCTGCCCTATTTATGAATCATTTAACCAAACCAATCAGAGTTTCCAAAAAAAAAAAAAAAAATTCCCAAAGCCCGACCAATTGATATAGAGTGAAAACATTCCTATGATGATAGTTCCTCCTCATGATACAATTTATATAAATTATCTGTAGAGAATATGTGGATGGAGCCTCATAACCCCACACTCTCCTTGCCAGAGTTTATCAACCCCTGATGAAGTTTCCAGATAAACAGACACTGGTCTATGACAAATGCTCCCTGTGCAAAGATTGTAGAAGGATTCATGGGCACAGTTATGACCATGACATTATTCCTTTATGATCCTTCTTCCACATAATGTTTTTCTACCTCATGTTGGGGTCCTCCTCGCCATACCCTCAACACGGGTGTCCCCTGGGTTATTTCCTTGGCCCGCTAGTCTCCTTTCTCTCATCGTCCTGGGTGATCTTGATATTCTCAAGGTTTTGTGATGCGTGCAGACCGACATTCACAACCTTGCCCTGTCCCTTTCTCTCTAACTGTGCTCAGAACCATCACCTTCTGGATACAAATATCCGGGTGTGTCATAGGCTGGCCACCTGTGTTATCCAACACATCCTAAACCGGGCCTGTGACCTCCTCAACTTCCCAACCGAAACTGGTACCCCTGAATAGTCTCCCAATCTTAAATATTAGTACTCTCAACAAGCCAATCACTCAAGCCAGAAGTTTTAGGGTATTCCTAGGTTCCTCCTGCAAAATGAACACTTCGTTAACTATGCGTATATCCCTTACCCCGGCTCTTCAGTAGACTTTGTTCCTCACAAATTTGTTTCCCAGTCTTCCCTGGATCAACCCCTGACTCTAAAGTTAGAGCACAGAGAAACCCACTAGCTCATGCTTGCCCCCAGGAGAAAGGGAGTGTTTTTCTTGAAGGTAGTTCGACATATTTTTTGTAGCCTTAAGTCTGGGATTTTTTTCAATCACCATGTAGGGAAATTTGTGAGCAAAAATACTTGGATCCAATACACATAATCTATTGATATTGCCCAAGGCCCATAAGAGATTGAAACTATGGTTTAAGAAGAAAGCACACAAGAAGTATGACACCAAGTATATCCATTAGAGAAGGAATACAAATCCATAATTAAACTGGTAGCTCACCTTCTGCATGGCTTGCCTGTCTCTACTATTAATTGGGTCGAATTTATAAACTACAATATCAGTCACTTTACTAGAGGGAGAAAAATTCTCCCAATATGTATTCTACTTACCAGTATGTCACCCTAAAGCAGAATCTACCTAGTTGGGCCATTTTCCTATATCTATTTATGTAAAATTAAATTATCTGGTCCTCTCCTTTTGATTCCTCATGTGTATTCACTATAAAAGAACCCCCCCCCCCACGCCCCTAACAGGAAAACAGTACAATTGAACAAACAGGTAAAAAGAAGGGCTTGCCTCCCATCCAGAGATATACATGGGATTCAGTTGCGCACAAGATACCTGTGACTTTCACTTTCCAAATCGGTAAAATAGAAACGTGTGTGTCTATAACTTACTTCGTCTGAGAACCTAGCTGTCACTTGGCCCATTCAACTAAGTCTAAACCTTGGAAATGATTTAATGAAACTTGGTCAAACCCTACAAGTCCTGCCCATTGCTGATGCAAATGAACAAGATTTCATTTTCAATTGATCAAAACCATTATTACCTCACTCAATACATCTATAAATTGGCCACCGATTTTCACAGAGGGAAATGATTCATCCCAAACAATTAAAACACTGAAATGGAAATTGAGCCCCTCCTTACCACTCCCCCGACCCCAGCCACACCCCCCTCCAATAGGTTGAGCTGTTTTGGAGTTCCCTTGGTAAAGTCCAAGTACATTTTACCTCTTTCCCCCTATGACCTCTGAAATCTTCGACACTTGGGTGGGTGGGGGGAGAAGGAAAGAAACCCAAAGTGTGTTCTACATATAGGTTCTTCCATGGGATTGCAGCTATGGTTGTGAAACTGGTTTCTATTTATATATTTATCTCCTGCGTGTGTCGGGGGGGGGGGCGGCGGGGGTGTTCTAATAAGAATGAGCTCTGGAGGGAACAGGATTCATCAGCATGTTCAAAGGATGGCACCTGCTTTTTAGAAAGTTATCTATTACATTTTGTGTCACCTTTTGCAATAAACTAGTCCCAAAAAGGCAAATGAGTTGCTAGAAAGGCAAATTTACAAAAAGGTGTTTAAATATTTGACTTTGATGGCACACATGTCAGCAAATCAGCCATTGTGGCAATCTACTTCTTTAAGATACCAAACACCCGTATGTGTTGGCTAAGACAACTTGTTGAGTTTACAAGTATTCCAAACTAAGAGCTGAGTCTATGTATGGCAGGTGTCTCTTAAATCCCAACTCACTGGGATACATGCTGACATTTGCCCAGAAAAGCTTTGGAGTGTTTAGTGAAATTCAAAATAGTAACATAAATATTGACTTAAAAAAAAAAAAAAAGAGCCCTTTAGGTCGTCTGGTTCATCCCAAACGGGTTCTCGGTGTCTTTTATAACTACATTTAGGATGGCGGATAATACACTGGTGATAAAGCTTTTTATTAATAAATAATTCAGTCGCCAGCGAGTGTAAAAACATCGTTTGTATTGTGGCCGAGCATCTTGTTTTCTAATTATAAAGCGCCTAGAAGGCCTGCCGCTCCAGGCCTGAGTGATTTCACCAGGTTTGTTCTGTGGTTCCCCATTGTCGCCCTTGAAAAGAACATTCCCACAGAGCGGGCTCTAAAGACAATAAACATCATATGTAAAAAGAAATGACATAATCTTCGGTGCTGATAAGAGGCTTTTCCCAGGAGCTGCATAGGACTGCAGGGGACGGCCTGCCCAGGCCGGCCGTCTGCTCTGGGTGCCTGGAAGGAAGTGTCCATACAGGCCTACAGGCCGTTTACTGGGGCCAGAAGTGGGCAGGTCCCTCCCTGCCTCTGTGAAAATCAATCCAAGGAAGTCTGATGCCATGGAACGGTTTCCTGTCCGCTGTGTGGGAAATTTAACTGAGTGCAAACGGCCAGCAACAATAGGACAATATATTATAATAAACAGGAAAGATAGCATTGGCCCCGGAAATCAATGGCTGGAGTTCATGAGGCATTCATAAGATTGACAAGTGAATAAATTAAAACCAAAAGGTTAGGACATTGAAAGAGAAGTTAATTTTATGTCTGCCCTGGAGCTCTCCTTTTCAGACTCAAATTAAGACTGTGTATAATAAAATGAACATAAAGTCTTAGATGTACAAAAAGGACTTCGTTAAGACCTACAACATCAGAAAACCAGAGAGCCTTTTACAAACATCCCCACGCTTGTATAGTGGGTGCTCACGGCGCATTAACAAGCCCCTCGACAGCGTGACCAAAGACTTATTTAAAGGAGTTTCTTGCTTTAAAGAAACCTGCTCTCAGCAACCAACTGTTCATCCAGGAAGTGATGTGACACCCCAATACACTGAAGAAGTTTACTCAACCAGAACCAAATGGAAATGTGTGCAACTCAGCTCTTTCTAAAGAACCCAAGGAAAAGCCACAAGAGATCCTCCAAAACCCCAAATAATTATAAACAACAGAACATAACTAACTCTAAAACAGACCTCAGCTAAATCAACAATGATCAATCCATTTCCATACCATAGTAGCTTCCCTTTCTAAAGATGCTTTAAAGTTTATGGGTTTTTTTAATAATAAAATGACTTTAACTAGAATTTACCACTGAACCTTGGTTTTGCAATAAAGTGTGTGACACACCAAATTCTTTCTCCTAATTTCTATTAAAGGCAGAACGTTGCTCTGTAGACAAAGCAGTAGGCTGGGGATTTTGAGACAATTAATTCCAATCCAGACTTTGTCACTAACTCTCATTTGATCACAGTTGCTTTGACGAGTAAGCATGAATCTACTGCATCATTTATGAACTTTTGTTTTAAGTTATTACAAAGCATGAAATGGTTCGGTGCTTGTTGCTAGTGAGCAGTTCTACATAACCTAGTATTTAGAAGCTGTCTCTCAAGTGTGCCTTGCAAAGTTTTGTGTGGGCTTCAAAGACATTTCTCTGCATTATTCATGGTACCCTTTTATTTTGGACTTAGATATTCTCTTTCCACATCATGGATTACTGGTAGAGCCTAATATTTTCGAAAGTTATATGACTTAGTCTTTATAAATAAAAATTAGCCCGGGAACTTCTAGTCTCATAAGAATAGTCTTCGGTACATTAGAGCAGAAAGATAATACCCGGGAGCCAAACTCTGGTTTTAGTCTAAAATAAAATGTCCACTATAGGGGCGCCTGGGTGGCTCAGTTGTTAAGCATCTGCCTTCGGCTCGGGTCATGATCCCAGGGTCCTGGGATCGAGCCCCGCATCGGGCTCCCTGCTCTGCGGGAAGCCTGCTTCTCCCTCTCCCCCTCCCCCTGCTTGTGTTCCCTCTCTCGCTGTGTCTCTCTCTGTCAAATAAATAAAAATCTTAAAAAAAAAAAAAAAATGTCCACTATACTTTTAGGAGGATACAGCAGGGTTAAGAGATAACATTCTTCAGTCTATTTATTATTTTAAATGTGGTAACAGCCTAGATATATTTTTTTTAGGTTTGCCCATAAAGAGTTAAAAAAAAAAAAAGTCGAATTTATTTATTTAAATATCCAACCTCCTTAAACCCACTGAGCCACTGGGAAAACACGACGGAAGTGGCCAGCAGAGGGCAGTAGATCACAGCAGAAACCGTCTGTTCATCTGGACGGCAAATCCTATTAGTTCTACCAGACGCCCCCCCAAAAAATATATAGTTTCACGTGAAGCACTTTCTGACGGAAGAAACAAAAACGCTGGCATCAAAATACGAATTAAAATGCAGTAGGAGGATTTGAGGCTTCCCAGAAAATCCGCCGCCGTTGGTGACATTCCCCCAGGAAGTCACCTCCACACCCCCGACTCCATCTTGTCTCTCAGCAAAAACTAGTAATTGACTTCTTCATCTCCGCTCCGTGTTTCATTCCGATTCGATGCCACAAAGCCGCAGACAGGCTGGGCCTGCTCCTCTGCCCACAGAGCTGCGCGCTCTCCCTGCTCCCGCCTCGCGCCGACCCCGCCGGCCTTCCCCAGCTCCCCGGCTCCCCGGTTCCCCAGCTCCCGGGGTCCCCGGTTCCCCGGCTCCCCAGCCCCCCGGCTCCCCAGCTCCCGGGCTCCCCAGCCCCCCGGCTCCCCAGCTCCCGGGCTCCCCAGCTCCCCAGCTCCCGGGCTCCCCAGCTCCCCGGCTCCCCCGCTCAGGCTCAGGTTTCCCGGCCCCTCTCCCGTGCCCGGAGGGTCAGCAAATGATTGCACAGAAAGCCCCAGTCCTCCCAGGAGGCTGTACCTCCAGTTTGGTCCTCTGGGTCTTCTATATCTTTTAATAGAGTCATTGAAATTAAAAATAGCTTGCTTGCATTCAGAGCTCAGGCGGTGGCCCTCCTGTGTCCCCCGCTCCGCGGCTCCAAGGCCAGCGCCCCGTGGACTCCCCTCCCGAGGCAGCCCACCCTTCCTTCAGCGCTTCTCCACCCCTGGCAGCCCTCACTCCCTGGTCCCCTTCCCGGCTTGCACCCTGGGCCTGGACGCATCCCGGGCTGGCCTGTTGGGCCCTGACCTCTCATCCCCTCTTCTGTGACCCGTCCCCGCGCTCACTCCCCCAGCTGCTTACTCTCCCCGCTCCTGGGCCTCCTTCCTTATTGCTCACCTTTTTTGTTTCAGTCTCTTCCTCAGGAAAGCAAAGGAAAGGCCAAAGGCCAGAGCGGACTATTAAAATAATCACAATAAGAAGAAGGGACAGGCTCCCCAGGGTCTAAGGGCATTACTTAACTCCCAGGACTCCAGGGAATCCAGGTCCCCTGGTGAGTAAGACCTTGGTAATATGAGTAAAATTAAAATTCTTTGTATTATGAGAAGGAAAAACCAACAAGCAAACAATTTAGTTCCTAAGCAGCTGCCTCTCCAGCGTCCTTCCCCTCCTCAGATAGGTTAGCAAGATTCACTTCAAATAGGGCCCCCAGGCTGCTGGAGGGCAGCGGGCTTTTCGGAAAGGGGAAATACGGCCTTTATTTGCGTTCGCAAATGCTTCCCAGTCAAAAAGAATAAATGTAAGCGTTCACACTTTTAAAAGAAATCGATGTGGCCATCTAGATTATGCATGTTTAATTTTAAAAGAGAGGGTATTTTTAAGTGCTACCTCAGGGTCATGTGATTTCCAAGGGTTAATACAAAATCTTCACGTTCCCCTGCATCTCACTACCCACCTCACACCTCAGCTGAACTTAATTTTTTCAGAAAGATTTCACCCTGCAAAAAGAAAAGATTCTGCTGTTTGCCCCAACAAGCCTACCTTTGGGGAAAAAAAAAAAAAACCTGTCCACAGTGGCGTTTCTTCTCATTTCCAAAATGAGGAGCCCTAGACTCCTTTGGGCAGCGTGGTTTTGGGAAAATCATTATATCACTCTCAACATTTTCTACTCTGGTCGAAATTCAGAAGCCTGGTTATTTAATTTTGTACACAATTTCAACAGTTTAATTATGTTCATCCCCCTCAGTGTAAACATGCGGGTTCTCAACACTGAGCCTGAGATTTAGGAGCCTGAGATCTAGAAGCAGGGCTGTGCCTGGCGCTCACTTGCTCAGTTAACCCTCAGGCTGGCCTCTGAGGGAAGCCCATCAACAGAATCTCTCACAAGCCTTCATCCTTTATTTTCAAAACACCCAGGGACGGAGAAATCACTATCTCAAAAGGAGGCCCCCTCTGTTTAGATACTCTAACGGCAAAATAATCAATCCTTATAGTAAACCCAAGTTTGCTCATAATTTCTATTAATTTATCTTAATTCTAACTCCTGGGCACGCATTTGGCAAAAATCCAAACAGTCTTCTACAATCAGACTGAATAAAACTCTCATAGCTTCTTCCAAATTCTCTGGGCAGTTTTCTGGGCTGTGCATGGAGAAGCAAGGCAGAGCCAGCCTCATGTCTCAGGATGTGTATTCCAGCCATGAAGCACCGGGCACTGAACACAGTCCACTGGGGCGGGGGG